>NC_080734.1:14903391-15070891 GCF_019097595.1 Hemibagrus wyckioides | reverse complement strand
TGAGTGTAGTGCGTGTGTGTGTGTGTTTGTGAGTGTAGTGCGTGTGTGTGTGTGTTTGTGAGTGTAGTGCGTGTGTGTGTGTGTTTGTGAGTGTAGTGCGTGTGTGTGTGTGTTTGTGAGTGTAGTGCGTGTGTGTGTGTGTGTTTGTGAGTGTAGTGCGTGTGTGTGTGTGTGTGTTTGTGAGTGTAGTGTGTGTGTGTTTGTGAGTGTAGTGCCATGTGTGTGTGGGTGTATTGGGGGGATGTTTGTATTGATGCGCTTGACAGTTAAGCTTTTCATAACTAGATTAGTCGACTAAAGAGCGTAGGTCTGATGAGCAGAAACAGGTGCCGTACAAACATCTATAACTTACTATTAATAAAAATCTGATCTTGTACATCATCATTTTATTCTCTTCATGCTCACAATTCTTCTCTTGCATTTACAGAACAGCAGCTTTACCTCAAGCAAACTTTAACATTGATCTAAAACTTTAACGTTGTTCAGAATTACTCCTGATTTCCACTCTTTAGTTAAATTCTTCAATTAGAGATTTAGAGACATGACTTTCTTACCTTTAGCTCACTAAGCCAGTGAGTTCTGTATCATTTAAAACACTGTTTGTTTGCTTGCTCTTGACATTGAACCTAATCACTGATGAGAAGTCAGAATATAAAGAAAGTAGACAATTGCACACCTGGTTTTTAAAACCTTTATCCCTTGTTTCTTTCCACAGTGAGCAGTGTGACTGCTTACACTGTTTACCTAGGAGCACAGTGAGTATCTAAGTGAGACTACAGACAGAATACATGTATCCAAACTGGGATGTCAGCCTCAGGGATGTGTTTACTCCTCTTCAAACATCCTTAATATCAAATTCAGCCCTGAGCTTACATTTGAGGTTAATTGGTAAGGTCTGTGCTTGACTAGGACTGGAGTCTAATACTAAAAAGCATGTGTGTATTATTCTTTCTGTATTCTCCCCAAGTTCACATGGGTTTTCTCAGGGTTCTCCAGTTTCATATACACTCCCTGAAACATGGCAATAGATGGATTAGTTAAGATAAATTGTCTGTAGTTGTGAGTGAGTGAGTCAGTGAGTGAGTGAGGTGGGGTGAGTGAGTGAGTGAGTGAGGTGGGGTGAGTGAGTGAGTGAGTGAGGTGGGGTGAGTGAGTGAGTGAGTGAGGTGGGGTGAGTGAGTGAGTGAGTGAGGTGGGGTGAGTGAGTGAGGTGGGTGAGCTGGGGGTTAGTGAGCGAGGTGGGTTGAGTGAGTGAGGTAGGTGAGGTGAGTGAGCGAGGTGGGTGAGCTGGGGTGAGTGAGTGAGGTGCGTGAGCCGGGGGTGAGTGAGTGAGGTGGGTTGAGTGAGTGAGGTAGGTGAGGTGAGTGAGTGAGGTGGGCGAGTTACTGAGGTGGGTGAGGTGAGTGAGCAAGGTGGGTGAGCTGGGGTGAGTGAGCGAGGTGGGCGGGGTGAGTGAGCAAGGTGGGTTCAGTGAGTGAGGTGAGTGAGGTGGGGTGAGTATGTGAGGTGAGTGAGTGAGGTGAGTTAGTGAGGTGGGGTGAGGTAGGGTGAGTGAGTGAGGTGGGTGAGGTGGGGTGAGTGGGTGAGGTGGAGTGAGTGAGTGAGGTGGGTGAGGTGGGGTGAGAGAGTGAGGTGGGGTGGGTGAGTGAGTGAGGTGGGGTGGGTGAGGTGGAGTGAGTGAGTGAATGAGATGGGGTGGGTGAGTGAGGTGAGTGAGTGAGGTGGGGTGAGTGAGTGAGGTGGGGTGAGTGAGTGAGTGGGGTGGGGTGGGTGAGTGAATGAGGTGAGGTGGGTGAGTGAGGTGGAGTGAGTGAGTGAATGAGGTGAGGTGAGTGAGGTGGAGTGAGTGAGGTGGGGTGAGTGAGTGAGTGGGGTGAGTGAGTGAGTGAGGTGGGGTGAGTGAGTGAGTGAGTGAGGTGGGGTGAGTGAGGTGGGGTGAGTGAGTGAGGTGGGGTGAGTGAGTGAGTGAGTGAGTGAGTGAGGTGGGGTGAGTGAGTGAGTGGGGTGGGGTGAGTGAGTGAGTGAGTGAGTGAGGTGAGTGAGTGAGTGGGGTGAGTGAGTGAGTGAGTGAGTGAGTGAGTGAGTGGGGTGAGTGAGGTGGGGTGAGTGAGTGGGGTGAGTGAGTGAGGTGGGGTGAGTGAGTGAGTGAGTGGGGTGAGTGAGTGAGGTGGGGTGAGTGAGTGAGGTGGGGTGGGGTGAGTGAGTGAGTGAGGTGAGTGAGGTGGGGTGAGTGAGTGAGTGAGTGAGTGAGTGAGGTGGGGTGAGTGAGTGAGGTGGGGTGAGTGAGTGAGTGAGTGAGTGAGGTGGGGTGAGTGAGTGAGTGGGGTGGGGTGAGTGAGTGAGTGAGTGAGTGAGGTGAGTGAGTGAGTGGGGTGAGTGAGTGAGTGAGTGAGTGAGTGGGGTGAGTGAGGTGGGGTGAGTGAGTGGGGTGAGTGAGTGAGTGAGTGAGTGAGGTTGGGTGAGTGAGTGAGTGAGTGAGGTGGGGTGGGGTGAGTGAGTGAGGTGGGGTGAGTGAGTGGGGTGAGTGAGTGAGTGAGTGAGGTGGGGTGAGTGAGTGAGTGGGGTGAGTGAGTGAGGTGGGGTGAGTGAGTGAGTGAGTGAGTGAGTGAGGTGGGGTGAGTGAGTGGGGTGAGTGAGTGAGTGAGTGAGTGGGGTGGGGTGAGTGGGTGAGTGAGTGAGTGAGTGAGTGAGGTGGGGTGAGTGAGTGAGTGAGTGAGTGAGTGAGGTGAGTGAGTGAGTGAGTGAGTGAGGTGGGGTGAGTGAGTGGGGTGAGTGAGTGAGTGAGGTGGGGTGGGGTGAGTGAGTGAGTGAGGTGAGTGAGTGGGGTGAGTGAGGTGAGTGAGTGAGATGGGGTGAGTGAGTGAGTGAGGTGGGGTGAGTGAGTGAGTGAGTGAGTGAGTGAGTGAGTGAGGTGAGTGAGTGAGTGAGTGAGTGAGTGAGGTGGGGTGAGTGAGTGGGGTGAGTGAGGTGAGTGAGTGAGATGGGGTGAGTGAGTGAGTGAGGTGGGGTGAGTGAGTGAGGTGAGTGAGTGAGTGAGGTGGGGTGAGTGAGGTGAGTGAGTGAGTGAGTGAGTGAGTGAGGTGGGGTGAGTGAGTGGGGTGAGTGAGGTGAGTGAGTGAGTGAGTGAGTGAGTGAGTGAGTGGGGTGAGTGAGTGAGTGAGTGAGGTGGGGTGAGTGAGTGGGGTGAGTGAGGTGAGTGAGTGAGTGAGTGAGTGAGTGAGTGAGTGAGGTGGGGTGAGTGAGTGGGGTGAGTGAGTGAGTGAGTGAGTGAGGTGGGGTGAGTGAGTGAGTGAGGTGGGGTGAGTGAGTGGGGTGAGTGAGGTGAGTGAGTGAGATGGGGTGAGTGAGTGAGTGAGGTGGGGTGAGTGAGTGAGTGAGTGAGTGAGTGAGTGGGGTGAGTGAGTGAGTGAGGTGAGTGAGGTGGGGTGAGTGAGTGAGTGGGGTGAGTGAGTGAGTGAGTGAGTGAGGTGGGGTGAGTGAGTGAGTGAGGTGGGGTGAGTGAGTGGGGTGAGTGAGTGAGTGAGTGAGTGAGTGAGGTGGGGTGAGTGAGTGAGGTGAGGTGAGTGAGGTGGGGTGAGTGAGTGAGTGAGTGAGTGAGGTGGGGTGAGTGAGTGGGGTGAGTGAATGGGGTGGGGTGAGTGAGTGGGGTGGGGTGAGTGAGTGAGGTGGGGTGAGTGAGTGAGGTGGGGTGAGTGAGTGGGGTGAGTGAGTGAGTGGGGTGAGTGAGTGAGTGAGTGAGTGAGGTGGGGTGAGTGAGTGAGTGAGATGGGGTGAGTGAGTGAGTGAGTGAGGTGGGGTGAGTGAAATTTTATTAAAATAAAGATTATTTTCATTTATTAAAAAGGTTCCTTGAAATGTATGTATTATAAAGGCTCAACATAGGCCCTTCAACTAAAGTGTTACTAACTACTGCAACATACGTCTGAATTATATACTGAACTCGTAATCACATGTCTGGTAAGATGAAATAGCCATTTAAACTTTAAGTGATTAACAGTTTTGACCACTTAGGCAACTTTATTTAAAAACCTGTGTGTTTTGGAGACGCTGTAACATTTATCTTGTTCTGGAGGCTAATTAGAGCAATTTAGCCTCACACAGGTTCAGCGTTTAATGCTTTAAAGGAATGGTCACTTAGATCACAGTGAATTTATAGGCTTGCTGAATCAATACAGAGACCTTTTAACAAAGAGACCCTTAAGCTACACAGAGCTCACTTCAGCTGTATCTGCACAAGGAGTCTTTCTTTCTTAATTAATTAAACCGCTCACACACTTCACCTCTTCGCATGGCTGAGCCAGAGCCCATGTCCAAATTTGCCTTATCCATGTGCAGAAGGTCTCATATGCAATTCTATGCAGCCGGAGCCGAGCCCCGAGGCTTCACCCTGTTCTTCACCATCTCAGAAAGCTTGAATTGAAATGCAAGCGTTGAAAGAAAAAATGCACGGTCACACATCATTTTAATGAATGTACGAGGAAAGCGAGATAACTATATAAGAAATTTGTGGTGGGCAGGAGGTTTGATTGTTTTTTGGTGCTTTGTATGGTACATGCTGTAGAAGCAGCATGGCTTATCATATCTCTCTCCTGCTCACGTCTTTCTGGTGCTTGCCAGTGGGAAATCGCAGCATGGTCTGTGCCGATCCCGCGGGTTTATAGATAAGGCCGCATGCTCATTAAAAATAGGAGCAAGAGCCATGTGGAGGAGCAGTGCATGGGGAGTTAGAAAGGATCCGAGTGCACGCCATCCGGGCCGGATCACTTCATTTCTCATGGGAAAGCAACGATGCCAACAGCGAAGAGACTATACAAACCTTCCTTGTAGACAGAACACAAATGCTTGATTAATTTGTTATTTTGATGTTGAGTGTGTAATTGCCTGTGTGTGTGGGGGGGGGGGGTTATTACATATACATTTCCAGACTGTAATATTTCTGGTGTGAAATATTAATATTTCTGGACTGGTGTGAAAAAGTGTGTAAAAATAAATAAATCAATCAATAAAGCCATTATCATAATCTCACAGCTAGGTAACCTTACTGACCACAGATGAGGTACATCTATAAATATACCCAATATTTCCCATACTTTCCCATACCCAATATTTACCCATACTAAATGAAGCACCTTTCTAATAGGCACAGTTTTGGGCTAGGTCACTGATGTTTGGCTTAAATGGAGTCAAAGTACTGTTTTGCCAATTTACTATACGTTGAAATTGATGTAAACAAAGAAAAACCCTTTAAACTATGGCAAGGCACATCACAGTTTACTGTTCAGAACCAGACTCAGCAGACTATTATCTGGAACATAATAGTCTTTATTGCTGTTTTATTATCAAGGGCTGAGAAGAGATTTAATCCCTGAACTGGCCTGTGGAGTTAGTCACGTGTCTTAGGGTTTACTCGTTGATTTGGCCAGGTGTCTTGATTAGCTCACAGAGAGAAGATGACCTGAGAGAAGGAACCCATGCAGATCAGCAATGCCCAGTAAACAGCAGTTTATTTTTTGTTACTCAAAATACTCTTCTGGTCAGCCAGTGGGTGGCAGTGAATCAATCACAATGGCTAGAAACCTTTTTTTCATTCCTGTAATGATACAGTACAGCCTTCTTTCTTCAGACAAATGTTAAATATCACAATTAAATATTGTTATCAATTGGCACATCTTCTCTCTGCCCATGCACACTATTGGCTATTACAGCTATTACAGTGGGGACCAAAATCTGAGACCACTGAAGAAAATCCATCTATTTTTGCACTCTTTTCCAATTTAATCCAAAACGTTTTCATTAGAAATGACAATGACTTGAGTCAAAAGTAGAATCTTTACATGAATTTCAGAGTTTATTAGTATTTATTTATTTCTTTTTTTGCTTTAATGACATTGTGCACTCGAGCTGTCAAAAACCTTTTGATCCATTTTTGCTCTAATTCATCAACGTGTCATCTGAACAAAACAAAACAAAAAAAAAAAACGCTTCAACAGAAAAGATTAGAAATGAGGAAAAATCTGACCTTTTCTACACGAAGTCACTGTCACTCATTTGCTTACATTTAAACAGGGAGCTAGAAATTCTTGCAGGTTCTTGCAGTATATTGAACATCATTTGTCCATGTTTCAAATTTTTCAAAATTTATGGAACCTTCTATCAGATTTCCAATGCAATCCCAGAATTTGTGACTCAGTTATATGGCTTGATTTGTCACGGCATACACACATGGCATTTAAATATTTCCAATTATTTAGCACATTCAAATTCAAGTCACTAGGAGAGAGTATTCATCTAACTTTTATGCAAAAAAAAAAAAAAAATCTAGTTTGGGCCACATAGATTGATCAAGACTTCAGAACCCTCAGGGAAGTGTTCACCGCCATCCCTATCCTGAAAGCACCTGAATCCATCCATCATTAAAGTAGATGCCTCAGGAAAAGGAGAAGGAGACTGATCTGCTACAGTGATAGTGATCCTAGGCCGATATATATACCACATCACCTTTTTTCTGTAACCTCACCCCTGCCAAGTGTCAACTGTCCGGCCATATACTATTGACCACTCCTCAAAATCCTTGAATTTCATGCCTCTGCCAGCTCTTTTCCCATCCTTTAAAGCTGCTGAGATGCTGCTTTAACACCTAGTTTGGTAATTTGGTTATATCCAGTGTCAGGATATCTTCTCCAGTTCATGTCTAGAGATTGTTGGTCAATACACAGTATGTACTCTTAAAAGTAGAAGCCTTAAAGGAAAGAAAATGCTCTTTGGTTTAACATTCAGATACTTTAGTTCTTTAGTACATACAAAAACAATTAAGGAACCACTTACCTTGTCAAATTAGCCTTTAATAATAGAGTTATTACATTCATGAAGGTAATTCTGACAATGTTTGTGTCCTGGAAACCCCAGAATCTTTATAACAAGTCAAAAATCAAGCACTTGACATTCTTGACATGGTTTTATTAGCTTGATGCTTTGAATAGACTTATGAGAACATTTTTACTTTAAAACTGATCAGCCCTGTATTACACAGACTCCACTGCCTTTCTGAAATAAGGGCATCTGCTGAAATGCCAATTTTATGGCCAGAATATAGCATTAATTGTTCTATGTACTCTGAGTTTTAATTCATAAAAAGAACAGACAAATGAAACATTATCTACTGTATGTACAAATAAAATTGGGACCAAAATATAAAGATTAATACAAGGAATAATACAAATGGTATGACATGAAAAAACTCATCTTATAAAATATCCATACATCCATTTTCTATACTCGCTTTATTCCTAATTAGGGTCACAGGGATCTTCTGGAGCCTATCCTAGCGCACATTGGGCGAAAGGCAGGGGTACAACCTGGACAGGTCACCAGTCTATCACAGGGCCACATATAGACAGACAACCACACACACTCACTCCTATGGGCAATTTAGAATCACCAATCCACCTAATGTACATGTTTTGGACTGTGGGAGGAAACCAGAGTACCCGGAGTAAACCCACGCAAGCACCGGGAGAACATGCAAACTCTACACAGAAAGACCCCTACCTGTTCGAACCCGGGATTCTTGCTGCGAGGCAACCATGCTAACCACTAAGCCACAGTGCTGGCCTTCTTATAAAATAATCCAGTGTAAAAATTGTTCCTATGGAGCTCTGTGAATTTTGAGTACTACTTTCATCATGTTTCAATCCAATAAATAAAAAAAGCAATATACAGTAACAAGCCAGCTGGTTAGCTAGTTATCCAATAATACTTCATCCTGTATCTGACAGCCAGTATCAACTGTTGATATATTCCACTTAATTTGTATTGACGATTTCAGGATATTAAGACAAGAAGGAGACGGAAAAGAGGAACGTAGGAAGCTTTTCGTTTCAGTTTTGATGATGACTGATTTGGGCAGCAAAATTTCCTCATTGATTATTCATGTCGTAATAATATTCCTGTCAGCTCTTCTGGTTGAGCAGACATGCACCCAAGCATGCACTGACTACGGAAATGTTGTCTAACTTGATTATAATTGTAAACATAATTAATTGGTGCATCAAATTCAGCTATAACGCTTAATGTAACACTACAAGTGCTGCAAATGAACACTTAAGGTGTGTGTGTGTGTGCACAGGAACAAATACATGAACATGCACCCACACCCATAAACTTCCACAGAAATATTCTGGTACTGGATATTATGTTGCCATGGTAACACATCATTTTCTATAGCTCACATTGTTGCAGTCATGCTAAATTACTAAATGAGTATTGATTGGATCAAGCATTTCTTATTGGAGGTTTCTCTATCTCTCACCTCTACCCAGGATTCTCTCTCTCTTTCTCTCACAGCTCACATTAGCTCTGTTGGGTGGACCTGTAAATCTGGACCTCTCTTCTGCTCTCAGATTTCGGCCTACACCGTACCTGTGTGCCCTCTAGGCCCGCGACTCCACAAAGCCTATTGATCGTCCTTTTTCTTCACTTCTCTCCCTTCTATTTTCTCTCATTCTCTCCCTCATTCCCTCCCTCAGATCAATGCTCTTGGACTGCCCCACCAACACCAAATGTCAGCTGCTAATGGTCCAAGCACAAAGAGAAGAACGGACAGGCTTTCTGGAGTTTGACTCTGATAGGCCGAGCACTACAGCTCCCACACAAGCATGCACATGCGCACACACAGACGGACAGAACAAAGGCATTGCTCGCAGCTGAAATGTCACCAGAGTGTTTGCGGTCTGAATAAGAAGTTTAGGCTGCGGTAGCTGGTATTACTGGCAAGGAAAGTGTATGAGAATTTAAAGGTTATGTCTTGTTCATGCAGGTTAGCCAGGCTGTAGGATCAGGATATCGATCAGTGTCACTGTAAAGAAACGAATAAATTTGGCGATCACAGCTTGCCCATGCTCTGTCTTTCTCCTTCTTTAGCAGAGCAAAACAAGGTTCTTTCCAGCACCTTCCTGAGTCCTCATTCTCATTTTTCTTTTATCTTTGCCTTTTTTATCTAAACCGATAGTATTATTATATTTACTGTGCATGTTTCTTGTGCATGCATGTGTGCATTTATAAGTGAGAGACATGGCGGTGTCTTTGGCAATGTGTGAAGCAAGTGTTTTTAATTAGCATAAATTCAACTCCAATCCCATGGGTTTAATTACATCCACTGACTCACTGATTAAAGCACTTAATCGACTCCACCAGCAGCAGAAAAACATCTCATCCTGATATCTGTGTCTGCTTCTAAAAATTAGAGAGATATCCATGTTTACATAGTAAATGGCTTTAGCCCAGCTCCGTCTGTGCTCACGCATCTTAATCTTGTGTCAAGTCTGTGTCTGAAGCTTAAGTGCTGGTGAGTGGAATGAATGGGTTCAGTTTGGGTATCATTTTCCTGAGCTATAAAATTCTTTAAAAATACACTGCGCAACTTTGACCACCCTATTATGCTTTGTAGAAATAATTCTGAAAATTAGCCACAATTATGAACCATAGATGGCTCAATAGCTCGAGATCCCTGGATAACCGAAGCACTGAGCTCACAAACAAGCAAACAATAAGCAAAAAATAATAATAATTGCATTCTGCTTTCATTCCTGTTTTTATTTAGATATTGTATATAATAAGCTGAGGATTTTTATTTAATGGAGCATTTGCAAAAAACTGTAACAGTAAACCTCATGGTCTTAGAATTGTTCTAACAGGTTTACTATGGTTATTGTCTCATTATGGTAACCACAGTAACCTGTAATAAATGTAAATTCAATGCATCGTGCCAAAAGGTATGTTGTTGTAGGTTTTATATTGTATACACTAAAAAACACTGCTTTACTGTGTACAAGAATTTATTTATAACAGTATCATGATTCCTGTCAAAGCACCACAGTACAATCATGATTCTGTCATGGTTACCATGATGTGCCATACTAAAACATTTATAAACCACAATGCAATGTAAAAAAAAATCCACGATTCTGACAGTAACACTAGGCATTACCTCACCAGCTTCTCATGTATTCTGTTTCTCGAAGATTATAAGGAAAAAACTGAGGAATCTTCAGTGTGTTACAAACTTCCCCGTGTTACTGCAGACGTCCCTGTCTCAGTGAAGATTTCCCTGTCTTAATGGTATTATATCTCGTAAATGTTACCTAACGGAAATCTCAATCACCACATCAACGATCATATATTTTGTTTGTTAATGACCAACACATAATGTTAATGAATTTCTTTTTAGATTTACGATTTTGTCTAACATCTGTCATGTCACAAAATCCCCAATTATGCAGTCTTACTATAGGAACAATAAAGCAGAGCCAACTCATTAATATAAAAGTTTTACGATCGTGTTTGTTATTTAATTAATGTTACAGTGAGAATTACTGACACAGCTGTTAATTTATAGACGATTAATTCACACCTTCTGTTTCGAGAATCCTACCAATGAAACTGATTCAGATAAAGATAACAGGAACAGGAACTATTTGACATAATATTTCAATATATAGACATTTCATGTTAAATAGTAAACAGGTAAAATGTATGACGTTGTTCGATGATAAATTTGATAAATCTGTATCTTTGGCTAGTATACAAGGACCAAAACATTTTTAGAAAACATGCGGTTATTGGAAAATAATCTCAACAGTATTGATTACTTTCCTATAACAGCATGTCCATCAAGTGTTATTTCTTACTTAACGAAGAATAATTAATGCTGAGTGTTCACAGCCTTTAACTAGGTCAATATGAGTTGACATGATGTAGGAGTTGAGATACTACGCAGCTTTTATGACAAGGTTGAGACTTTTCACGGCCTGTGCTCCCTGTTCTTCCTTTCCTCTTTGTTTCCCATCTCTGTCATCCCTTGCTCCCTGACTTTAATTACTGTGAGACTGATGTTCTCTCCCATGCAACAAGGCCAATTAGACCTACAGCCTGTGTGTATATGTGAGGGGGTGCTACCTTTTTGAATTATCTTGTATTCCATAATAATTAGGGGTTGGAAAGTAGGCAGGAAAAGAGCAAAGCTGCAGCCATACATTCAGCTGTCATTTCCGCCAGCAGCTGTATGCATTTGTGTGTCAGATGGTGCTGGAAAAAAGGAAGATGCATATGCGGGTGGATTCGAAACTTATCTGTCTCCCACCAAACCCGACTCGCACTTTCTCTGTCTTTCTTTCTTTCTTGTCCCCACCATCTTGCTTTCTTTCTCTCTCGCTCGCTTACGCACAAAGCTCTCTATCTTCACCGCACTCTCTCTGGGTTTAGCACGATGGATTGTGCTCCAGGGAAAGGCAGCCAGTACCAGTTTCCGTAGTGATAATATCCATGGTATCCACAGGGAGCAGGAGGCTGGCCATTGAGCTTGATTTTCCTTCCTCCGAGAGCCGTTGCAGAAGAGGGAATGGAAGAGAGGGAGAGAAACCCAAGCAGGACATTCATTGTCCTGTATGACCCAGCTTACACTGCAGTTTAAATTCCTCTTTTGTCTTATGATCTATTTTGGTAGACTCACAGCTTCACACATTTATTCATTCAAACTGTGACACATCTTGTACTGAAAATAGCCATAAATAAATCATCCATATAAAAAGATTCATACACTTGACACACACACACAAATACACTGAGACTCATGCATGTATCACACATACAATATACAGTAATAACCTACAGTACTCACACACAGGGGTACTGAACAGTGGGCAATTGTAGAACTGACCAACCAGGACCTTTCTGGAAGACCATCCAAAAAACTTGGAAAATTTAAGTAATGTTAAAAAGTTCTGTGTCTCTCAACAAAAAGTAACTATGTCATGTTAAAACAATCCAAACTGTGATTTTTAATAACTCATAAAAAGACAGAAAACACCCCCTAAACTCATAATTCCTACTAAGAAAAACTCAGGGTGGTCTTCTCAGCTTCAGATTTATCTGAGTTCAGCAAGTGGCTTTGGTGTCTACAGAAAAAGTAAAGCAGCACTTCTTTCCATTAAATGACTTATGCTGTAAATACAAGTATTTGCTCTCGATCGATCAATTTGCAGACCTATTCTGTTGTTAAATCTATAACACTGACAACACAGTGTTTTAAGGCAGTTAATATACATCTATCACCGTTCGCTAACAAAAGACGAACAAGGATGCAGCCATGTTTTTTTTTTATGATTATTAATATTTTTCCACTGTAGATTTGATTTAATGCAGTAAGTTTACATTTTTGTAGCTAGCTGACTAAGCAGCTAATTTGACAAATTTGTAATTATAACCCATTGAAGTTTCCTGTTTTAGGTTTTAGCCCAGCAGCTAACCTGTGAAACGCACACTGTTTCCTCCAGAAGTAGTCACAGAGGCTACATGTGAGAGGAGGCTGTGTAAAATCCTTGTTCCCCAGTATGATTGATGATTCAAAGCTTGCTTACCTTGTTGATTGTCAGCTGTGTCAGCTTAAATGCATACCTTAGGTTATTAGTGACCTGGGTCTCCATAATAGCCATTATAATTTTTCGTTGTATTTAGTTAAGCCTGTCTGATATTCCTGAAACTTTTAATACTTTGAACACACCTCCGAATAAACACACGCACTATATTGCCAAAAGATCTGGGACACCCCTCCAAATCATTGAATTCAGGTGTTGTTTTTCAGGGATTGGACTTGGCCCCTTAGTTCCAGTGAAAGGAACTCTTTGTGGGAACAGTTTGGGGATGACCCCTTCCTGTTCCAACATGGATGAGTGAGTTTGGTGTGGAGGAACTTGACTGGCCTGCACAGAGTCCTGACCTCAACCTGATAGGACACCTTTGGGATGAATTAGAGCGGAGACTGAGAGCCATTCTGAAACTGGGACGTCTGCCTTTACATGCACATGAATGTAATATGGAGTTGGCCCGTCCTTTGCAGCTATAACGAATTCAACTCTTCTGGGAAGGCTTTCCACAAGGTTTAGGAGTGTGTTTTTGGGCATTTTTGACCATTCCTCTAGCAGCGCATTTGTGAGGTCAGGCTCTGATGTTGTATGAGAAGGTCTGGCTCACAGTCTCTGCTCTAATTCATCCCAAATGTATTTGTGGAAAATGCTATAATGCTCTATTTAATACTACACAATTAATACTTTGCTATTATCTGACTCCAACTCCACATTGACCCGCCAGCTCAGTCAAGCAAGGCTCTAAATAAAAAAAGCCAGACTGCTCAGACTGGATGAATGCAGATACAAGGTTTTATTTGCAATTAGCACTGGTTACAAGAATTGAGCTGCTCACGAATTAACATCCCAACAACCTCCGAAATAATCATTACAAAACATAGTCTTCTCATTCTTTTCTCTTATCTTTTCGTAATATTCAAACCAAACCTCTTTGCTGAGAAAGTCCCACCTACTTTCTTCCAGAAATATCAGGTACTTTTTTGGACACCATTATCTCTTACTTTTTAACTCTTACACATTCCATTATAATCGGACTTCCGAGGTCAGTTATAAAAAATAGTGGGCATCTGTGCACTTATCAATAGGACTTTTCCAGCTTGTTTTCATCAAGCAGTTCATTTTGACCTCCGAGGACAGCATGGGTATGCTTCACGGCCACTGCTCTGTCTTAGATTGCTTACTTTTAATTCATTGCAAACAATGCTTTCTTTCACTTCTACACCTGCTGTAGTGTTAGGCACAGTTTTCTCCCAATTATCCCTAACTCTATCTCCTGCCACCTTTGGCTTCCTATGACGCACTGCGCTTCTGCTCAGGACCTCGGGCACAGCTCCAACCCCGGCCATACCAAGATTGAAACTCCATCCAAGTCTCGTCTATTGTCAACAAAGTCTGCCAGACGGACATTACTCCTACTGCTACTGATTCTACACAGGCCGTACAATCTCGCACCCAAACCTCGTAGTGTTAAACAATTCATTGTTAAAACTGTAAACAGAGGTGGCCAATAAATTAAGGTGGTGCCTGACAACCCAACCATGCTGTCCTCTGATTATTTTACACAAAAACAAACAAGAATGCATTCAAATACACTCTAAACACTCCAAAACATTCAAAAACACTTTAAACGCTCTAAACCATTCAAAAATTACTCCCACATATTCTATCAGGTTGAGGTCAGGACTCAAGTTCCTCCACACCAAACTCGCTCATCCATGTCTTTATGGAAAGGGGCCAAAACTGTTCCCACAAAGTTGGGAGCATGAAACATTTGACAGATTACATGTTGACAACAAAGAAAAAATGCAATCCAAATCTTCAGGTCTTTAGGTGTAAGAGAAAGTGCTTGATTATAAAATCAGTAGTCTAGACTCTATTAAAAAGCCCAGACAACTCTTCTCATGGCTACTGGTGTGAACTACACACAGATCGTTGTCTGAAAATCAGTATGTGCATAATCAATGTATGCGTATATCCTGGCTTTGTATACATCAATAACTGGGTTATCTTGGTCAGGAACAATGTGGATCTGGATCTCGGTCCAAGGTAGAAACACATCCTGGAAGGAATGTGTTAAAAGATGCAAGCTATATGTTATTATGTGTTTATAGACCTGTAATAATAAAGATACCTTAGCTTACTGGTGCCATTTAGAGACCATGATGATGACTTTGGACTGCAGTCTGACAAAATAGACTTCATGTTAAAATTAGAATGAATTTCCTGGTTACATAATTGCACTTTTTGAACATATCATACACAGTTATACAAGGGAAATTATTTATAATGGCACTATCCAGTATCACCCAGATGAGGATGGATTTCCTTTTGGGTCTGGTTCCTCTCAAGGTTTCTTCCTCATAACGTCTCAGGGAGTTTTTCCTTTCTATCATCACCTCTGGCTTGCTCATTAGAAACAAATCTATAAATTGAAAATGTTCTGATTTTAAATATTTCTCTAAAGCTGCTTTGTGACAGTGTGTCTATATAGTTTCATTAATAATCTTATGATTTCATTCATATTATTAAATTCAAATAATATTAAAGTCTAATAGTGTGTGCACCATAACACAGCAAAAGAAAGTTCACATACTCTCAAACTCTGAAGACCTGTATCCTCAGGGGTGGAACAACTCTATCGTTTGTTTAGTCGGCCAACGTGTTGAAAATATCAGAACAGCTGCCAATTAAATTTGACAGCCATACGAAAAACAACTGCAATTCCTATGGCCATGCTACAAATCTCCATGAGATTTTCTTCC
This sequence comes from Hemibagrus wyckioides, assembly GCF_019097595.1. NCBI lineage: Eukaryota > Metazoa > Chordata > Actinopteri > Siluriformes > Bagridae > Hemibagrus > Hemibagrus wyckioides. The sequence goes on along the minus strand of NC_080734.1, from coordinate 15,055,710 downwards.
TTCCTTCACCATACAATCCCTGTACTCATCTGGTAGATTTGAGCAGCAGCAAATATTATAATGATGATACGTTTCTGTAAATAATGACTGTCTACAATTGCTTCTGCATTAAAATGCATGCCAAATTGTCACCTCAGAGCCGAGGCAACTTACACTGTGTTCACATTAGGAGGCAAGATGTCCATGTTATCTAGCCACGTTTGTCTCTAGCGAGCATGCTGGTTCAACATGGCAGGGAATTTCGAAAATGACAGTAGGAACAGATGCAGGAATAAAAAGGTGACTGTACTGACAAACTAAAGCAATGTGAATAACAAACAAGTAGGAAGGAAAGGAGTTGAGTCATGAAAGGATAATCAGAAAATTGTCTGAACTGTTTCAGATTGGATACATCTCATGAAGCCGTTTTCTTATTTTGGAAGCTTTTAAAGGTTAGGATGTATGCTTACATGCGGTGGTGGCTCAAGTGGTTAAGGCTCTGGGTCGTTGATCGAGGGTTCAAGCCCCAGCACCGCCAAGTTGCCACTGTTGGGCCCTTCAGCAAGGCCCTTAACCCTCTCTGCTCCAGGGGCGATGTATCATGGCTGACCCTGTGCTCTGACCCCAACCTCCAAGGATGGGAAAGAAGAAAGAATTTCACTGTGCTTTAATGTATATGTGACAAATAAAGGCTATTTCTTACATCTTTTCAAAGAGTTGACAAATGGGGAAATAAGAGACATTAACTACACTATAAGTTTTCTTGCATCTTTATCCATTGCCCTTAGAAAAGAAAACTGATCACTCGACTCAGAGTTAAGTTAAAAGAAATTTCGAGGCTTTACATCTCTCTGGATGTGTAGTCTACTGCAAATCTAGAGCAGTGGTGGCTCAAGTTATTAAGGGTGTTGGTCAGGAGTCCAAGCCCCAGTACTGCCAAGATGCCAATGTTGGGCCCTTGAGTAAGGCCCTTAACCCTCTCTGCTCCAGTGGTGCTTTATCATGGCTGAAACTGCACTCTGACTTCAACTTCCTTAGCTGGGATATGTTCAGAGAAATGTATTTCACTGCACTGTTATGTATATGCAACAAATAAAGGCTTCTTTGAAAGCTTCTAAAGGCTTCCAATATTGTTGGCATAGCAAATCAAAGAAGCCTATGTTATGTGCATATGTTTTTATGTGCCAACTCAAAGTCAGTCAAGATTCCAGACAGTTTTACACGTGATTTTTGTATTGGTACGTCACCATTTTCAGGGATGTGAAATGCAAAAAGAACAAAGCCTAGGCTAGTTTAGAAATGATTCTCAGAGCTTCCACCCTGGTACGGAAGCATATTAAAACTCAGTGAACAGCATAAGGTCTTTCTTGCTCACAAAGGTCAGAGCATTTCCAAATACGGCATTCAGACCACTAGCTGAAATCCAACATGCTTACTTTTGAGGTCCTTGACTTTCCTTGAAATCTTCATAAGCTTGGCAGCCCTGACTCCTCTGTGGACTTATAAAGGTGCAGCCGAAAGCAGCTTCCCTTTAATTTTGTGTGACTTGAAAAATAAGCAGTACTCTTACGAACAGTTTCTCAGAAGATCTCTTTCTATACCTGAGGGTTGTAGCCACTCGTCTGATAAAGTCCAGCCTTTTGCCACGCTCCTTTGTGAAAATTCCAAGCAATTTAAGTTTCCCTGTCTATTGTCACTATTTCCATTTGAAAGAAGTTCTGTCATGAGGGGTCGTTTCTCTGGCTTCAAACAATCAGACCCGATACTAAATGACACTTTTTCCCTGCTGGCTTACAACACAGTGCGCCGAACTCCTGCTGTTACTGTTCCTCTGTGTATCTTTAGTTTCTCATCTTAAAGCACTGTGCCTTTTTTTACTGGAAATTGTACGACTCCCTTTTGGAGGGGACAAAAAAAACTTTTTTTTCCCTAATTGAGTGAACTCAGTAAGCCAGCTGACCCTTTGCCTATGTAATCCACCTGCTATTGTTTCCGTGTGTGTGTGTGTGTGTGTGTGAGCATTTTTGGATTGCCTGTTATCTGTCTGTAAAGCCAAACTAATGAGTTGCACCTCAACTGAATGCATTTGAGTCTAGTTTATTTATGTCCTTTTCAAAGGGACATCGTGTTTTTATCATATTTGTTCTGTCTTACAAAGTTGTTTCACTAACTTGCTTGGCAGATCTGAGCAACTTCTAGAAAGTTTTGTGCTGCTCACTAAATCATTTATGTATTCACTTCTGTGTGAAATATTGATGTTGACTTTCTTATCTAAATGCTGTTCTTGAGGACGCATGATGAAGAAGGCGAGAAGAAGCTGGTAAAGCTGGGAAGACATTCAAATGTCCAGATGTTTGGCTCGTATTAACCAGCGTGTGTTTCTGATATTATAGCTGGGAAATGCTAAGAAAGCCATTCTAATCATATTTAACATTAGCCATCGAACCCTCTAAGTCTGTGAAGGTGGAGGAGATCTTTAAGTTTTATCCATATCTATAAATCTAACATTGAATAAAAAAATTTAATTCAGAGTTCTCATTGAGAAGGCCTAATCATCAAGCCAGTAAAGGAAAATTAGTCTCCCTGCTAGAAAAAACACAGCTTAGAGCAGTAAGATGTCTATCTCAGGCCAAAACTGGTTTTTGATGGTTATTGCTGGTCTGTTGGTGGTTTTGATGACTGTGTTGCTTGACCAATATGTATTATGCTGGTCTAAGCTGTTTTTCTTTCGTTTGCTCTCAGTAGAGCTGTCCATTGATGATCAATTCAGTCATTTCAGTAGACTGGCCAAATGGCTGCTTGGATCCTGCTCCTGCATCACTACACACTCGCTTCCCACATAGCAGAAATGTGGTCCAAATCTGGCATAAAGCCGGAAATGCCTTGGCCCTGCTCAGATCCACATTTTGGCAGTTAATTTGGATTGTGTTCTGGTGTTAATTTTTGATGATTATAATAATAATAATATAGTAATAGTTTATAGTAATAATATAGTAAATAAAAATAATAATAATAGATTTCAGTATTAGTAAAAAAATTTTCCATGTTATTTTTATTTTTTTCAGATATATTTGATGGAGCCCATGTTCAGCACTGAATTTCTTTGTCATGTCACACACTTAATGCCTCGTTAATGCCTCGTTAATGGCTCATTGACACCCTGGGTATTAAGAATTAGTCGTTTTTCAGAAGCATTTCTGTTTTTATCTAGCCTACTAGGTGTGATATATTTATAGAACAGTCTATTCCTTTTTTTATTTATGCAGCTACCATCATTATTTAGAGATTATTTTGTCCATTGGATTGGTGCAACATGTAAGAGAATTGTTTAAAAATAATAATAATAATAATAATAATAATAATAATAATAATAATAATAATAATGTCTAATATTTAATTTAATAGTAATAATATACCCACCTCATACCCTACAGGTTTGAAAGAGGACACAGATTGCTGTTTAGTTAATTGCAAGACTGGACATTACCACTTTTGGCAAACACACACACAAAGACACTCCACTAATCTCTTTTTCTTTCCTCTGTTCAGTCAGAATACTCAGTATGATACCTGCCCTCTGGATGCTTGAAGAAATGTAAAATGGAACCCGGAGATTTTCAGCGGTCTGGTGTAGTACTTTAGCCTCTGGCTAGCTTTTAGACTGCCAGGAGCTGCTGAGTTAATTTCACATCATAATACTTAGGTGGGAACAATTAGAGACATAATCATCATTTTACATAGTATTAATGTGTTACTGTAGCCAGGGGGTGGCTGGTGTAAATGGGCTAGCTGGACAAGCCCAGAGTGTAGATTCATGCAATTGAACACCCCCTAGCTTTCATGTGCATTGAGGATTATAATATTAATAATATTAATGTTTTCAGCCCACTTTTCTGAAACACCTGCAACTCTGCATCAGCACTGAATAATGAGAGAGTGCAAGTGAAATACAGTCGAGGTTGTAGTGAAGGCGAAGGAGGTGGAACATTTACTTATTATTTATCTTATTTTTTCCCTTTAAAATGCTTTTAGAGGAGAAACTAAGAGTAGATCATTGAAGAACACATTGTCCAAATTAGGTGAAAATTACACAATAGGAACAAATAGATAAATACAATCATACATTTTAGTGTTTAGTGTTTTAGTTTAGTGTTTTTCAATGAAAGTAGAACTATTCTGTTTATTATATTATATATATGTCCAAAAGTAGGTGGATATCCCATTCGTGATTTAGGCTACTTGACTTCTTCTGCTCCAACCATGGCAAACCATGGTTTGTGCACAGGGGGGTATCGTCATGATGGAACAGGTTTGTGCCTCTCATTTCCATTGAAGAATAATGTCCTCTTGTAGGCATACATTATGAACAATTGTGTGTTTTGTGAAAACAGTTTTCTCACATATATATTATAGCACTCTGTTGCATATCCCAGCTTGCTAGAAAATTGGTGTCAAGGCATAGAGATACAGCACCCCTGGAGCTGAGACGGTTAAGAGCCTTGCTTAAGGACCCAAAAGTGGCAGCTTAGCAGTCCTGGGGTTTGAACCGATGGCTCAGTAAGACAGGCGCTTAACCGTTGAGCCAATGCTAATGGGTGTGATATACAGCTTTCGGCTGTGTACTGTATGCTTGACGTTTGGCAAAAACACACACGAGCACAATAGAGGATTTAGGATTCGATCATGAAGTCAGGGAGCTTTTATTGTCATTTCAACCATATATAGCTGATGCAGTACACAGTGAAATGTAACAACGTTTCTCCGGGACCATGGTGCTACAAAAAACAACACAGGGCTATATAAGACAGCACAAAACAAAGGACTAAAGCGTAAGTTGTCCTAGCCATGTAAAGTGCAAAGACAAGGGCAATGCAAACAAACAGTACAACAGGCTACAGGACAGATACATAAAATAGCGCCAACCAGAGTACAGAATTTACTGGCATTGTGCAAATAAGAAATTAGTAAACAGTAAGAGGGTTGTAAACATATGTACACTTGCAACCCTCTTGCTGTTGACTAATCTCTTATTTGCACAATGATACACTTGAATCAGACATTCAGTACATGGGCGGAACTTTGCCCTGCATCATTTGTGTGCCATCAGTGAGACTGCATATTCTAATATCAAGCTATTGACAGAAATGAGATTTTAGCCCTAAATATCACTGACTGTAGCATATGTCCCATTTTTTTTGTATTATTTAAACACTCATGACTTCGTGTCATTAACTAATGTTATGATTTGATAAATTTATGCAAATTTAAGCAGATTAAACAGGTTGTTGATTTTTGTGTTTGGTTTTTTAGAATAAAACAGCATTTGTGGCTCACTCCTCAACAGAAAGGCGCTCATGGATGTCAGTGGGAATTTCACGGCTCTGTTAAGTTCCTGGAACTTTAATGACTTGAGTTTAATGACAAAGTTAAGAACTTGAAACGAGATAAATAAATAATTGAAAAAGAAGACCATCTGGAGCAGTGTAGGTGTGATGCACTTGTTCTGACAGGTGTATGCAAAAAATGTGTCCCCTCCTTTCCCCTAACACATATGCACAGACGTGACGGCTCCTCAGGTGCGAGGAAGTCAGGGGAATTACTTTGTTTAACCAGTGAGGTGAAGAAAAAGTTATGGATTTTTCATTTTTTATTAATTGAGCTTTAATAATGGAGAAAAAAAGCTCTTATGGCAGCAGTTTTCAGTGAAGTTCTAAGATTTCTGTGATCTGCTGCCAGACATTACCATGCATGGCTGAATGTGGAACGGGAAATAGTTCCTGCACACACGCTCTGCCTTATGGTAGCTGACGGTAATCCTTGCAAAAGTTAGTGATGGTAAATGAATCAGATATCATGGTGAGAAATACAGCGTGTTTGTAAAGCTTTGCAGGCATCAAGGTCGTTTTGATGTGGCACGTAAAAGTGATTGTAGTTGTTATAGAAAGGGCTTTGTACAAGATGGATACTATGTGTACACAGTAATAATACTGACAATATCATAGTCATCACATGTTTGAACGGATTAAACCTTCATGAGCCTTGTGTATTTTAATTACACGGGACCAGCAATTTTATTCATAATAATACAGTCATGCTGTTTCTGACAGTGATCTGTATTCATGTATTATATTGTATTGTGTATATAATAGAAAATCCCTATACAGGTAGTAAAAGAGGGGAAAAAATTATATTTAAAAATTCTTACTTTTTGTTGTAAATTCAATTCTTATTTTATTTTTATTTTATTTAAAAACAGCATGCATTTTACTGCATGCTGTACGGTGTATGGTTGTGTATTTATCTGACCAATAAAATGTGAATTTTTAATATTAGTAATTGATTCATTTATTCATATACTACAACCGTCAAAAAGGGAAAAGACGGAATGTTAATGGCTTTTTTAAATAGTATCAAAGATATACCAGTCATACTGCATGCATTTCCTCCAGATTCTAAAGCAATGTAAATGAATTAAAATGTAAATAACGTCCACTAGAACTTGCGTCGCATTATACCAGCAGTTACAAGTATTTGCTACCATTATGTACAAACCATACAAGAACTTCGCCTTAAATCATATTTCTGCCCCAATAACCCGTGCCTTCCCTGCGTTGCGTGTCTTGTGTATGGGGTTTAATGCTTAATAATCTTCATAATCTTCTGAATATGTATATATCAGTGCATTAACAGATATTTTTAAATGTCAGTATGTAATGTTGTCCAGAGGGGGGAAAATCCTATCCTCCTGTTCTCAGCAGGTCTTGATTGAATGTAAATATGAACAGATTTGTATTTTATTTATGCAGAAATGAGCAGACGTACAAAACGATGACAAATCAGCTCACATCAAAATTATCAGACATAATCAAATAATCTGATTTTGTCAGCGGAGTTTACATTTTGTCTTCCGTGAGTAATGATGCAATTGTTTGATAGAGAAACAGAGACTGTAGAGGAAAATCACCAGCCATCTATTTTTTTATTTTTTCAGTTGACAATGGCTTTCTGTGTTCATGAGACTGGTGTGTGTGTGTGAGAGCGAGAGAGAGTGTGTGAGTGAGTGCTATTGAATATTCACATTAGCCATTTGGGCTCTAAAGCTGATTTCCAGGGTATTTATCAGTGAAGTGATAATATGACATTAAAACCCATCATTATGCCAAAGTGCCCTCAGACACTTCCCTCTCTTCCCTAACTCCACTCATCTCCCCAACACTGCGCAAAGAGTGTGGCATTTAAAATGTGTGTATGCAGACACCCGCCCATGCAAGCTAGCCAGCATGAATGTGTATGTGTGTCCTTGCTGCTGTGGGTGGAATATTTACCTGTGCCTCGCTTGCTAGGTTAGCAGTTCACCATAAATCATGCTGTTTTGCGATTGGCCTGAGTGCCTTTTGCAAGCCTGATGTGACCTCAATAATGGCATAAGCCAGCACACATAAACAAAACTAATGGAGTATTGAACTTTGATACAGCACTGGCCAGGTCTAATCTAACACCCAGCACAGCCCAAGCCCAATCAGCATCACAACCATAAATATATTCATGCCTCTGTCTGCTCGCAACCTCGATGTGTCATCAACAGCTATCAGCACAAAATCGACGTCCTCTGCCAGGCCCACAGAGCACACTGTAAATCGGTGCTGAATAAAACATCACACATCCGCACAAACAAAACATACTCGCTCACAAACAACTTCACTGATCAATAATTATGGAGGAAACTAGTTTGTGGTGTTAGTGTAAGTGTGTGTGTGTGGTTTGGTTTAGTTGAGCTGGAAGGATAGAGTGATGACTGGCGCGTGTGTGTGTGTGTGTGTGTGTGTGAGTACAGATAAGGACTCACTGAAGTAAGTGCATGTGAGCATTGGTGTGGTTCGGGCATTTACAGATGCTAATATTCTCGCTCGCATTCAAACACTTGGGAGAGTGAACAGAAACAGAACCTGAGCTAAAACACACACACACACACACACACACACACACTTGTGAAACGGCCCAGAGAAAGAGATGAAAGGATGATTGGGTAATATCAGAAGGAAGGTGTGATTGAATAAGAGAGTGATAATGGTTTGGAGAGCTCCAGCAGAGCACGAGCACACAGACAGCTGGGAGACAGGATACGGGAGACACCCTGTGTGGAGAGAGCCGTGCATTTTGTAGCTGTTTGAGGGCTGTTAGTCGGCCCCCTAAAGAGCAACAAAACTTCAAAACCAAATGACTTCTTTGGTGTGTGTGTGTGTGTGTGTGTCAGAGTTTGAAATAGACTTTCATAGCATAGCTTTTACACTGAATAGTGGCATTTAAACGGAAATAAATGCATGATCCTGATTGGTTGATCCTGTTTCTCACCACAGTAGCTTGTAGCCAATACGAAAATGAACAAATTCTTGTTGATGGAACATCTGGATCATGAAGAAATGAACCTTAGGAAAAAAGGTTGCAGTAGGTCTGAAGCCTATATCACAGGAAAAGACACCGTGAGGATGGGATACACCCAGGATGGGAGGCTGTTCCACTGCACACATTTATAACGCACACACACTCTCACACACACACACACACACACACACACACACACACACGTGAACACTCATTTATACCTGTAGGCAGTTTATCTCAGCCAAGTCATGGTATGTTATTGGAAGGTGGGTTAAACTGAAGAATCCAGAGAACTGAGCAAATACTGGGTTGTATGTGTTGTGTATTGTGATGTGTGTACTGTACTGTGTTGTGTAACGCTCTGTATGTGTTGTGTATTGTGATGTGTGTAGTGTACTGTGTTGTGTAATGCTCTGTATGTGTTGTGTATTGTGATGTGTGTAGTGTACTGTGTTGTGTAACGCTCTGTATGTGTTGTGTATTGTGATGTGTGTAGTGTACTGTGTTGTGTAATGCTCTGTATGTGTTGTGTATTGTGATGTGTGTAGTGTACTGTGTTGTGTAACGCTCTGTATGTGTTGTGTATTGTGATGTGTGTAGTGTACTGTGTTGTGTAACGCTCTGTATGTGTTGTGTATTGTGATGTGTGTAGTGTACTGTGTTGTGTAACGCTCTGTATGTGTTGTGTATTGTGATGTGTGTAGTGTACTGTGTTGTGTAATGCTCTGTATGTGTTGTGTATTGTGATGTGTGTAGTGTACTGTGTTGTGTAACACTCTGTATGTGTTGTGTATTGTGATGTGTGTAGTGTACTGTGTTGTGTAATGCTCTGTATGTGTTGTGTATTGTGATGTGTGTAGTGTACTGTGTTGTATGCAGTGTGCTGTGTTGTGTACTGCGCTGTAAGTGTTGTGTAATGTTGTGTAAGTGTTGTGTAATGCTGTGTAAGTGTTGTGTAATTCTGTGTAAGTGTTGTGTAATGCTGTGTATGTGTTGTGTAATTCTGTGTATGTGTTGTGTAATTGTGTATGTGTTGTGTAATGGTGTGTATGTGTTGTGTAATTCTGTGTAAGTGTTGTGTAATTCTGTGTATGTGTTGTGTAATTCTGTGTATGTGTTGTGTACAGTGCTGTATGTGTTGTGTAATTCTGTGTAAGTGTTGTGTAATGTTGTGTAAGTGTTGTGTAATTCTGTGTATGTGTTGTGTAATTCTGTGTATGTGTTGTATAATTCTGTGTGTGTTGTATAATTCTGTGTATGTGTTGTATAATTCTGTGTATGTGTTGTGTAATTCTGTGTATGTGTTGTATAATTCTGTGTGTGTTGTATAATTCTGTGTATGTGTTGTGTAATTCTGTGTAAGTGTTGTGTAATTCTGTGTATGTGTTGTGTAATTCTGTGTAAGTGTTGTGTAATTCTGTGTATGTGTTGTGTAATTCTGTGTATGTGTTGTGTAATTCTGTGTATGTGTTGTGTAATTCTGTGTATGTGTTGTGTAATTCTGTGTAAGTGTTGTGTAATGCTGTGTATGTGTTGTGTAATGGTGTGTATGTGTTGTGTAATTCTGTGTATGTGTTGTGTAATTCTGTGTATGTGTTGTGTAATTCTGTGTAAGTGTTGTGTAATTCTGTGTATGTGTTGTGTAATTCTGTGTATGTGTTGTGTAATTCTGTGTATGTGTTGTGTAATTCTGTGTATGTGTTGTGTAATTCTGTGTATGTGTTGTGTAATTCTGTGTATGTGTTGTATAATTCTGTGTATGTGTTGTGTAATTCTGTGTAAGTGTTGTGTAATTCTGTGTATGTGTTGTGTAATTCTGTGTATGTGTTGTGTAATTCTGTGTAAGTGTTGTGTAATTCTGTGTATGTGTTGTGTAATTCTGTGTAAGTGTTGTGTAATGCTGTGTATGTGTTGTGTAATTCTGTGTATGTGTTGTGTAATTCTGTGTATGTGTTGTGTAATTCTGTGTATGTGTTGTGTAATGCTGTGTATGTGTTGTGTAATTCTGTGTATGTGTTGTGTAATTCTGTGTATGTGTTGTGTAATTCTGTGTATGTGTTGTGTAATGCTGTGTATGTGTTGTGTAATTCTGTGTAAGTGTTGTGTAATGCTGTGTATGTGTTGTGTAATGCTGTGTATGTGTTGTGTAATTCTGTGTAAGTGTTGTGTAATTCTGTGTATGTGTTGTGTAATGCTGTGTATGTGTTGTGTAATGCTGTGTATGTGTTGTGTAATTCTGTGTATGTGTTGTGTAATTCTGTGTAAGTGTTGTGTAATGCTGTGTAAGTGTTGTGTAATTCTGTGTAAGTGTTGTGTAATTCTGTGTATGTGTTGTGTAATGCTGTGTATGTGTTGTGTAATGCTGTGTATGTGTTGTGTAATTCTGTGTATGTGTTGTGTAATTCTGTGTATGTGTTGTGTAATTCTGTGTAAGTGTTGTGTAATTCTGTGTATGTGTTGTGTAATGCTGTGTAAGTGTTGTGTAATTCTGTGTATGTGTTGTGTAATGCTGTGTATGTGTTGTGTAATGCTGTGTATGTGTTGTGTAATTCTGTGTATGTGTTGTGTAATTCTGTGTAAGTGTTGTGTAATTCTGTGTATGTGTTGTGTAATGCTGTGTATGTGTTGTGTAATTCTGTGTAAGTGTTGTGTAATTCTGTGTATGTGTTGTGTAATTCTGTGTAAGTGTTGTGTAATTCTGTGTATGTGTTGTGTAATTCTGTGTAAGTGTTGTGTAATTCTGTGTATGTGTTGTGTAATTCTGTGTATGTGTTGTGTAATTCTGTGTATGTGTTGTGTAATTCTGTGTAAGTGTTGTGTAATTCTGTGTATGTGTTGTGTAATGCTGTGTAAGTGTTGTGTAATGCTGTGTATGTGTTGTGTAATTCTGTGTAAGTGTTGTGTAATTCTGTGTATGTGTTGTGTAATGCTGTGTATGTGTTGTGTAATTCTGTGTATGTGTTGTGTAATTCTGTGTAAGTGTTGTGTAATGCTGTGTATGTGTTGTGTAATGCTGTGTATGTGTTGTGTAATTCTGTGTATGTGTTGTGTAATTCTGTGTAAGTGTTGTGTAATGCTGTGTATGTGTTGTGTAATGCTGTGTATGTGTTGTGTAATTCTGTGTATGTGTTGTGTAATGCTGTGTATGTGTTGTGTAATTCTGTGTATGTGTTGTGTAATTCTGTGTAAGTGTTGTGTAATGCTGTGTAAGTGTTGTGTAATTCTGTGTAAGTGTTGTGTAATGCTGTGTATGTGTTGTGTAATTCTGTGTAAGTGTTGTGTAATGCTGTGTATGTGTTGTGTAATTCTGTGTAAGTGTTGTGTAATTCTGTGTAAGTGTTGTGTAATGCTGTGTATGTGTTGTGTAATTCTGTGTATGTGTTGTGTAATTCTGTGTAAGTGTTGTGTAATTCTGTGTAAGTGTTGTGTAATGCTGTGTAAGTGTTGTGTAATTCTGTGTAAGTGTTGTGTAATGCTGTGTATGTGTTGTGTAATGCTGTGTAAGTGTTGTGTAATGCTGTGTAAGTGTTGTGTAATGCTGTGTAAGTGTTGTGTAATGCTGTGTATGTGTTGTGTAATGCTGTGTATGTGTTGTGTAATTCTGTGTAAGTGTTGTGTAATGCTGTGTAAGTGTTGTGTAATGCTGTGTAAGTGTTGTGTAATTCTGTGTATGTGTTGTGTAATTCTGTGTAAGTGTTGTGTAATTCTGTGTAAGTGTTGTGTAATGCTGTGTATGTGTTGTGTAATTCTGTGTAAGTGTTGTGTAATTCTGTGTATGTGTTGTGTAATTCTGTGTATGTGTTGTGTAATTCTGTGTAAGTGTTGTGTAATTCTGTGTATGTGTTGTGTAATGCTGTGTAAGTGTTGTGTAATTCTGTGTAAGTGTTGTGTAATTCTGTGTAAGTGTTGTGTAATTCTGTGTAAGTGTTGTGTAATTCTGTGTATGTGTTGTGTAATTCTGTGTAAGTGTTGTGTAATTCTGTGTAAGTGTTGTGTAATTCTGTGTAAGTGTTGTGTAATTCTGTGTAAGTGTTGTGTAATGCTGTGTATGTGTTGTGTAATTCTGTGTAAGTGTTGTGTAATTCTGTGTAAGTGTTGTGTAATTCTGTGTATGTGTTGTGTAATTCTGTGTAAGTGTTGTGTAATGCTGTGTAAGTGTTGTGTAATTCTGTGTAAGTGTTGTGTAATTCTGTGTAAGTGTTGTGTAATTCTGTGTAAGTGTTGTGTAATTCTGTGTATGTGTTGTGTAATTCTGTGTAAGTGTTGTGTAATTCTGTGTATGTGTTGTGTAATTCTGTGTATGTGTTGTGTAATGCTGTGTATGTGTTGTGTAATTCTGTGTAAGTGTTGTGTAATGCTGTGTAAGTGTTGTGTAATTCTGTGTAAGTGTTGTGTAATTCTGTGTATGTGTTGTGTAATTCTGTGTAAGTGTTGTGTAATGCTGTGTATGTGTTGTGTAATTCTGTGTATGTGTTGTGTAATTCTGTGTAAGTGTTGTGTAATTCTGTGTAAGTGTTGTGTAATTCTGTGTAAGTGTTGTGTAATGCTGTGTATGTGTTGTGTAATTCTGTGTATGTGTTGTGTAATTCTGTGTAAGTGTTGTGTAATTCTGTGTAAGTGTTGTGTAATGCTGTGTATGTGTTGTGTAATTCTGTGTATGTGTTGTGTAATTCTGTGTAAGTGTTGTGTAATTCTGTGTAAGTGTTGTGTAATGCTGTGTATGTGTTGTGTAATTCTGTGTAAGTGTTGTGTAATGCTGTGTATGTGTTGTGTAATTCTGTGTAAGTGTTGTGTAATTCTGTGTAAGTGTTGTGTAATGCTGTGTATGTGTTGTGTAATGCTGTGTAAGTGTTGTGTAATGCTGTGTAAGTGTTGTGTAATTCTGTGTAAGTGTTGTGTAATTCTGTGTAAGTGTTGTGTAATGCTGTGTAAGTGTTGTGTAATTCTGTGTAAGTGTTGTGTAATTCTGTGTAAGTGTTGTGTAATTCTGTGTAAGTGTTGTGTAATTCTGTGTAAGTGTTGTGTAATGCTGTGTATGTGTTGTGTAATTCTGTGTAAGTGTTGTGTAATTCTGTGTATGTGTTGTGTAATTCTGTGTATGTGTTGTGTAATTCTGTGTAAGTGTTGTGTAATTCTGTGTATGTGTTGTGTAATTCTGTGTATGTGTTGTGTAATTCTGTGTATGTGTTGTGTAATTCTGTGTAAGTGTTGTGTAATTCTGTGTATGTGTTGTGTAATTCTGTGTATGTGTTGTGTAATGCTGTGTATGTGTTGTGTAATTCTGTGTAAGTGTTGTGTAATTCTGTGTAAGTGTTGTGTAATTCTGTGTAAGTGTTGTGTAATTCTGTGTAAGTGTTGTGTAATGCTGTGTATGTGTTGTGTAATTCTGTGTAAGTGTTGTGTAATTCTGTGTAAGTGTTGTGTAATGCTGTGTAAGTGTTGTGTAATTCTGCTATTAATTCATTTCTGATTAATTATTTTCTTTCAGACTTGTGTTTAGCTGAAACATGGACATGTTGGCTTGTCTATATTTATAAATAAAGCTTTAATTAAATCTGTCTTCAGTTATTCAAGCTCTAAGACGAATAAAAAAGTCTAGTTCTAAGCAAATGCCACATTACTGAGAGGTGAGCTTTTGAAAAGGGTTTAATTTCCTTCCTGATTATGGCCTTAAACAGTTTTTAAAAAATAATTTTTTAAAAAATAATTTTTTAAAAAATGCGAGCACACTTGCATAATGCTCTTTTTATTTGCAGATACTTCAGACAAAAGCACCTCTAACTCGGTGAAATTTCTTTGTTCTTTCCACAAACCTCGAATAGATTTCTTTCACTGGACCTGGACCATTCTGCTGAATTCTTTCCTTTGACTAGTTTACTATCTGGCTTATTCTTTCAGGTAAATTAGATGTTCTACTATTTATTCTACTATAAATTCTGCTATTTGCACTTCTGGTAGATGCTAAACAGCATTTCGTTGCTATGTACCTGTACTTTGATATCTATCTATCTATCTATCTATCTATCTATCTATCTATCTATCTATCTATCTATCTATCTATCTATCTATCTATCTTCATGAGCATAATTTTTCTCTTTGAGTATCACATGAATATGACATGAAATATGACCATAAGGGACCAGTGGGCAGGAGTGTGTTTCCATGCAGCTGAAGCTGATTCATCATTTGTGCTCAAATCAGCAGACAGAAAAAATGACAGATTTATGAATCAGACACAGATTTGTTCAAACGTCATTCAAAGCTGTACTTGTTTGTAAAAATGCCAGTGTGTATGTGTGTGTGTGGGTGTGTGAGTAGTCTGGGCAATTCAACACCACCTTATTGAGCTGAAAGTTTAAGATCTTGTAAAAATAATTTTCTGACAAATTTGACAAATCTCTATTTTGTTGGTTGGGTTAAATCCCACAGCTAGTCATGATCTGAGGTCCAGTCTGCTGGGTGTCAGGTCAACTCCATGTCCCAGAACACACCACAGCCTACATGGCCACCACCAAGTAGAATTCCCAGCACCACACACCACTGACATATTCAGTCTCCGTTTAATCACACACACACACACACACACACACACACAGACAGTGATGGAGAGAGAGAGAGAGACAGACAGACAGAGAGAGAGAGACAGTGACAAAAAGAGAGAGTGAGAGATTGACAGAGAGAGAGACAGAGGGAGAGAGACAGTGACAGAGAGAGAGACAGAGGGAGAGAGACAGTGACAGAGAGAGAGAGAGAGATTGACAGAGAGAGAGATACAGTGAGATAGGGAGATTGAGAGAGAGATAGAGAGACAGTGAGAGAGAGAGAGAAAGAGGGAGAGACAGAGAGAGAGGGAGAGACAGAGCGAGCGTGACAGTGACAAAAAGAAAGAGTGAGCGATTGACAGTGAGAGAGTGAAAGACAGAGAGAGAGAGAGAGTTACAGAGAGAGAGTTTACTCTCTACAGTGTCCACTGCCTTTTTTTGAACATTTCAAGGTTTTTGTATTCTGCTATGATATCCTACTTACTGACTGCCTAAACCTCTGCCTGTTTTTGGATTGTTTGCTGAGTTTCATTACACCGTCTGCTGCACTTGCATCTGTGAGGTGTGGTACCTAAGCTCCTGTGAGGTGGTGAGCTGAAATAAGCATTGCCTATGGATATCATAATTTACATAATGACCTGTGAAACAACCGCCACTGTGGGAGAACTATCAAGGAGAAAACAGGGAGAGGTAATAGTACAGTACACTGGGAGAGCATGCATTATGTCTAATAGTATATGTGATATTTTGACCTTGTGGAGACATTTGGCTGGTCACCATCAGCACCTTCAACTCTCTGGCCCTGTTGATGGATCCAGATTAGATTAGATTAGATTAGATTAGATAGATAGATAGATAGATAGATAGATAGATAGATAGATAGATAGATAGATAGATAGATAGATAGATAGATAGATTAGATTAGATACTTTATTCATCCCAAAGGGAAATTTACAGATTAGATTATTATTTATTTATCATTATTTATCATCAATAAATAAATAAATAAAAATGGAATAAATAAATAAAATGCAAGAAAATCTACTCAAGCATTATTACTGTTGGAGTAATAACTTTGTGGAATTTTTCCAGATTCTCCACATGTCCATGTGAATTATCTTCCCAGTTCCTCCCAGATGCCAAAAAACACCAGTAGCTGGACTGACTATGCTAATTTGCCCCCTGGGTGTGAAGAGATGTGCATGTTGCCCTGGCATCCCATCCACTCCTAAAACACACGAATTTCCAGATTACAGCAACAAGTCTAATCAAATCAAATTATATTCTTTTAATAGTAGAGTACACTATGAAGTATTGCTCCACATCTGGTAATTATGATGAATAAATAATGACTTAATACTAGTGATTAGAGGCTTTATTTCAAAATTGGATTATCTGGCATAATTGTCTCCAGAACATTTTCAATGATTTAATCCCTTAACTGTATGCCATGAAGAGTCGTCGCTCTGATTTCACGCACTATAAATATCAGGATTGCAAACAGAGTTGTCTTGAGTCACTGTCATATATACAGCTTCTTTTTTCCCCTCATGATTTCCTCTTTATTTTTTCGACAGTGCGGTCTTCTAACCTGCTAACTCTCCACCTATCGCACACCAAATACCAACCGGAGAGGGTGAAAGCTAACACGTGAGACAGCTCATGATGGTGTAACACACTCATAAAAGCGCTGTTTGCCCTGTTGTGCATATCCATAAGCTCACAGACACCTACAATTAGCAAACGTCACGATGACTGCCCAACCGAAGAGAGATTTTTCTTTTTCTGAAGAGACCCATTTTCTTTCAAGAGACCAATTTTGCTCTCTTGAATCCTGGCTGCAGAAGCGTTGTCGAGATTGAAGCTTTCAATCACACCAAAAACGTTCCGCTGTTTACGTCACTTGGGAGTCCAACATACAGTTTAAGAACATTTGATGCCAGGTGGAGACAGATGAAGAATTTATTTAACTTTTGCTTGTGGAAATCCGAAAGTGTCAAAGTTTTCATTGTGCAAAGGTCATTCGTGATAAAGTGGGTGTCAGAGGCTGGCTCTGACAGATTGTTGTTAGATTTAAATAGAACGCTGCCAGCTCTGCAGCTCCTGTTTATAGACATGGTAAATCTGTCTGTCTATCAAGTAAAGACGGAGTGAGAGCAAGAGCGAGAGGAAGAGAATGAGGCAGATTGAACTGGGGTAGGCGATAGAAGAAGTGAGAAGAAAGTCAAGGCGAGAACATGGCAGAGAGAAAGGGAGAGAGAGAGAGAGAAAGAGATACAAAGCAGAGAGAAGGAAACAAGAGAGAGAGAAATAGAATGTGAGGTGAGAGTGCAATGAAGTCAGTGACGGGTGTGCCTGTTACCTGTCAACAGCTTGTCTTCCCTGTCAGAGCAAGCAAGAAATGCAAGCGGAGTGACTGTGTCTCGCCCTTGTGTGTGTGCGCGCGTGTGTGTGTGTTTGTTTGTTTGTTTATGGGCATGATGGAGGAAAGTGTAGTTGTGTGAATTGTTCAGATTTTCCCTCATAACCTTTGGTAAAGAAAAGAAAAGTTCAAATACTATATATATATATACATATATATATATATATATATATATATATATATATATATATATATATATATATAAAGATGAATAAAAATATGAGAGGAGAGTGTAGTAAAAGGGAGTCGATGTTTCTGTGCAAAGTTTCTGTCCACCTTTGTGAAAGCATAGATGGGTTGATATAAAGAGCTGATGATGCTGCAAGTAATGGATTGTAGAGCAGGTTCGGGAAAGACAAAACTCACATTTGCGCCGTATTTAAGTCCAAACTGACACTCATATGCTAAATACATAAATAAATAAATAAATTCCACAGCATCTGAATGTATAATGTGTATGCTTCACTGCTGGATTTCGTCCACACCAGTTTAAAAATAAATAAATAAATAAATAAACAAATAAAATAACAGACAGATCATTTTTAATAGGAAAAGGACCCAAGGATCTTAAAGAGGATCTTAAACAACCCAAAAAAAAAAAAGTTTCTGGAAGTTAAAAGGCTGTTTTCTGGGTTCTTGCATCTACAGTGACACCGAGGCTCATAAATCTATGAATCTTGTTATAAAGTTATGTGTGAATGTTTATGAAAGCCAAACTAAAGAAAAAAAAAAATTTTTTAGAGCATTTTTTAAGTTTTTTAAGCTGATTTTTTTTTTTTTTCGTCTTCACCTTTCGACTTTCTCAGAAGTAGAGGTTGAAGCTATTTTCATCGCGCATATGCCAATAAAAATACATAATGTAACAGCACCTAAGAGGTTCAAATCGGAAAACTAGATGTAAATTAAATGAAGTGAAAAGTTCAAGTGTGGCATCAAAATGGAGGAATTTATGTTCTGTACCCAGATGATTTTGTATTCAAAGCAAAATGTCCTGGTAACAGATCTCTGAGGCAGATGAGGGAGTATATAGCACACTGCCGCTTGAGAAATACCAGATCGGTCACTTAGTCCAGGCTCTAATAAAGTGCTGCACAGCATTAGATGTAGATGCCATGGCAAACAGAAGTGGCTTATATATATAACCGCCTGAGCCTGTCCTCCTTTTATACAGCAGCATTCAGAACTGGTCTTATTTGTCTTCATTTATGGATATTTGTTGATTTGCTTTCTTTCTTTATTTTTTTGTTCATGTATAGTAATAACACCATGAGTATGGGATGACTGGGTTTAATAAAATATGCATTATATTTTTGTGTGTTTAAGTGAAAATAGACTCCTAACTTGGCAGCATTTGTGTCTAAAAGTTTAATAGCTTATTAAAGTTTGTATTATTTGAAGCAGATCAGTTGAAATGTGTATAATTTAGTGTTCTTGTGTATCACTTTTTACATGTTTAGGAGTACGAATAGGATTTATTTATTTATTTGTTTATTTGTTTATTTGTTTATTTTTATTTTCATTTTTATTATTATTTTTTTTAATAAAAATATGAGATACAATCACAAACCCTAACATAAGATTAAACCAAAAAGTCTTACTTCTTATCTGGTTGTTTTTTGTTTGTTTGTTTGTTTGTTTTTAATAATTTTGTCTTAGATATTTATTTGATAACTTCTGCATTCCCAACAGAAGTGTAGAATGTTACAGGAAAAAAAAAAAAAAATTAAAATTCAAGGTAACATTTTACATTGTGCAGCCGGTTTTTGATGAAAAAATGAGCAGCCACGTCACAACCGTTAGTCAATCAGTACATGTATCTGCTTTGACTCCAGTTTCTGGCTGCTCTTCTGTTTGTTGGTATTTTTAGACTCTATGTGTAAATATACAGTATGTTTTCCAGGTAGATGAAGTCTCTCTGGATAAGCGCGTCTGCCACATATGAATATAAATATGAACGGTAGTGGAAAAAAATATACACCCTATGTGGGATGATGGTGTTATCATCCCACATTGTCGGTAACCACAGTGTCACTGATGGGAGTAAAGCAATAATTTAAAAACATATTTCTCACAAACATTAACCTCATAAATGTGGTTAAAATGAAGCATTAACATGTAACAGTGAACAAGAATAGGAATAGGTACCAATTTTTCCAAACACATTATCGTCCGGGAGGCATGATTCAGTATTGTTTACTTGATTCCCATCACATTGTCTGTAATCATACTCAAAGCAATTCCAGCCAGCAGCAACTGTGGCATGCCGCGACCAGATTTTGCAAATTGACAGTTACCTTTTATTTAAAGGCTAGACCTGGAATTACTGAATCACCTGTTTGCGTGAAGTAACGACTCTGGCCAATTTGTTTCAGACCCAGAAAACTTCTTACTCCTAATTTAATCATATTTAATGATGCCATTACATAGAGAGCATGCTGGGTAATGGTCCCTTTTGGTAAGGCTTATATAAGACCCCTTGCTGTTCCCACTGAGATTAGTGTGACTCCCTTCTTCTCATTACATCTCGTAATGTCTCACTAAATCCAAGTCTGTCGCATTATACGTGGCATGTGTTTCATTTATGTCTCCAGAGCAGCCTGGAAGTTCACACCCTGGCTTCAGTCTGCCATACGATCACTCCCGGCTTCTCTTTTATCTCTGTTACTCTAACATTTCTCCACTTCCTATTTAGCTGGCTATATCTTAAACTTAGGCTGACTATAGTTCAACCAAATCTCTCTCTCTCTCTCTCTGTCTCTCTCTCTCTCTCTCTCTCTCTCTCTCATTATCTCCGGACCTCCTACAGACTTCCTCTTCCTCTCTCATTAGTGTCCTTCTGTAGCATAGCAACAGACAGGCTAACAACAGACAGACTGAGTGATGATGGTGCTGGGAAACAGGACATCAGCCTCAGCAGCAGTCACCTGCTTAGCCTTCTGGGAAAAAGCAGCTTGTTCTGTCACTAGGAAATCTTTTTGATTATGACTTGTGTCAAGCGGCAGAAGTCCAAGCACAGACTGAGAGCAGGGGGCGTGCAAGCAGGCGGTACAAAGTTAGAAAGAAATCAGAAGCTGATAAGCATATCTGTGATTTTTCTCTTTTTTATTTTAAATGATTTTCCGCTTTGTGGGGAGAAAAAGGCTTGATGAAAGTGTTCAGTGTGACTGTTGAACACATTGATCAAACTGTTTTCCTGTAAAGCTGAAAATCAATTACACACAGACGTTAGTGAACAATACAAGCTCCCGTGCTTGCTGCGTTGTTTCTCCTCGCTGTAAGCAGTTCAATTCATGATTTGCTGCAAAATGTCCTTTAATTATCCCTTTCCCTTCAGTCATTTCCTCTCGATTTATTGCTTTTTGGGCGCTCTTAAGAGTAGAGGGCATACTGTAAGCAGTTATCATTTATCATTTAAATGAATTCCTCTTTCTCTCACCACCTTGATGTGAGCTCTCTGTGCTTCAATGCACAAATCTCAAGTCCACATCTGTCAGTGTCATGTTCACTTGGTCTTTCTTTCTGTCACACACACACACACACACACACACACACGCATACACATAATGATTAAGTTTGATTAAGTTTCTCTTATTTTACAGACTGTAAGTGATACTAAGAGAACTGTGACCTAACTCTTGTGAAGTATTCAATGCATTCTCAATATGAAATTTCAACAAGATTGTTGGTCAACTGTCATTAGATTCATATTATCATCATCATGATTAAGTACGGGTTAAAAAACATGCCTCTAAGCACCGTGATATATATACGAGAGGTTTGTGCATATAGACTTGGCTTGGATGTCAGACGCTAGACAGAAGTGAAGGTCAGAGTGAGTAAATAGTTATAAATAGTCGTGCTGTAGGTTATAATAAAGTAATCGTATTAATATGCTCTTCCTGAACTTTTGTTAACAATGCTAAGTAAAGTTGGTTCAGAGGTATTATTCAGTTTGCCCATACAACACCGCTCTTATTTGTACGCTGTAACCTGCTCCCTCAATCCTCCACCCAGACTCGCTTTATAATTTATTATGGCATTTTTTAATTATTCAATGTTTGGGCCTCTATCCCTGATTATTCAGAACGTGATTTAGCCTCTCACCGTAAAAAGGTCTCCCTAGTTCTAAAGGTCTGCTGAAGAGCATTAGCTGTGTGTAAAGAACTCTCTCTCTCTCTCTCTCTCTCTCTCTCTCTCTCTGTCTCTGTCTTATACACACACACTCTCACTCTCTCTCTTTCTTTTCTCTCATACTCTCTCTCTCTCTCTCTCTCTCTCTCTCTTTTATACTCTCTCACTCTCTCTCTCTCTCTCTCTCTCTCACACACACACAACCTCACCCACTCCTTCTCCCTCTTTCCCTCTCATACACACACACACGCACCCTCACACTCTCTCTCTCATACACACACACCCTCTCTCTAATATACACACACACCCTCACTCTCTCTCTTTCTCTCTCTCTCTCTTTCTCTCTCTCTCTTTCTCTCTCTCATACACATACACCCTCACCCACTCTTTCTCTCTTTCCCTCTCATACACACACACACAAACACACCCTCACACACTCTCCCTCTCTTTCATTCTTTCATACACACACACCCTCACACTCTCTCATACACACACACCCTCTCTCTAATATACACACACACCCTCACTCTCTCTCTCTCTCTCTGTCTCTCTCTCTCTCTCTCATACACACACACCCTCACCCACTCTTTCTCTCTTTCCCTCTCATACACACACACACACACACACACACACTCTCCCTCTCTTTCATACACATACACCATCACACTCTCTCTCTCATACACACACACCCTCTCTCTCTTTCTTTCTCTCTTTCATATACACACAAACATGCATGCACACAAACACATTCATTCACTCACTCACTCTTTCTCTCTCTCTCTCTCTCTCTCTCTCTTACTCATACACATATTTGTCTTGCTATCCTAATGAGGACCTTCCATTGACATATTTATTAAGGCGGCTAATTAATGCTATGCATGCCTCTCTATCTAACCCTAGCCAATAGGGAACCTTTAGCTCATTTAGTTTCTTTAAATAAAAGCTGCAGCTTTTATGTTAAAAAAAAAAATCTTTTACTTGTGAGAATATTTGGTCCCCACCATGATATAAAACATACCCTCCACTCCCCCAACACACACACACACACACACTTGATCTCTCTCTCTCTCTCTCTCTTTCTTTTTTTCTTTCTTTGAAAGTGTAATGCTGTCCCCTGCAGGTCGGTTCATACAACTAAACTTCAGAGAGCATAAAATATTTGGATTAAGATGATTCAATCTAGTTTATTAATAACAGGCAATTAGTACATGAATCATACTGCAGACAGAATTCAGAGATGGCTGAGACGATTCAAAGACAAAAAATTAAACTAGCTTAATTGTGCATTTCTTCTTGTCTACTTTCTACTTTTAGGCTTTGCCCAATTTTCTCCCAGTTTGGTCTTTTGCCAATTCCCTGAACAAGCTAACTCCCTTCTTCCACATTCGCGGTCTCACAGATGCCCACAGTTAGTTGAGGGAAAGAGAAATGCCAAATAACTGACTCAGAGGACCAGCTTTGCACTTCTGTGCTCTCGGTGATGGATAGCCATGGCATCATCAGGACTGGAACTTGGCATCTCCTGACAAATGCTCTTTTTTATTGTGCATCTCGGGAGCCATTGTATTTTGTTTCAAAATGTTTTCCACTTTAACTAAAAATAGAAATCCATCCATTTGCTGTACCACTTCTATTACACAGTCCCAGGGGACTCGTGGCAAAAGGCAGGGAACACCCTTGGACGGGGTGCCAATCCATCACAGGGCACAATCACACACACTCATTCATTCACTATGGACAATTCAGAGATGCCAATCAGCCATTAATGAATGTCTTTGGACTTTGGAGGAAACTGGAACACCCAGAGGAAACCCCTGAAGCACAAACTTCTTGCACACATGGTGGAGATGGGATTCAAACCCCAAACCTGGAGGTGTGAGACAGTGTATTTACTGCATTTTTCTAGTCAGCAAATTGATCAAAATAATGACGTGGTGTTATCATGTGTGTGCCATCTATTTTACATTTTTTTATGTCTCCTACTTGACTGTACTTTCCATAAACGAAGTATAGTCAGATGCATCACTGTTTTAACCATTTCAGCCTTTTAAGCAATAAGCAACCTCCACCCATTAACACTCCTCCACACACACACACACATACACACACACACACTTACTCTCATTGTGCTGAGCTTCCATTGCTAATTATTTATGTAGATAATGAATGTTGTGTTATCCCTAAATCTAACCTCTAATAATCTAATAATCTCATCTAACCATCTAATTTACAGCTGTAGATATGGGGAGCAAAAAAGGGGGGGGGGCAGCCAAATGTACCCACAAGAAGAAATTCCTATTCCTATTTCAGGGACATTTGACCTCCATCAATTTATTAAAACACAGTCTATTTCAGTAACGTCAAAACTTCTGGGTGTCAACATTTGAAATGAGTTTGTAAATGATGCACAGACATGGTGGCTTAAGATGAATAATCCCTCTCTAACCTGCTACTGATCCCTTTGAGCTGCTTTTTGTACACTCTCCTTAATATCCTGTGATAATCCATATGCAAAACAGTGAGAGAGAGAGATACACAGAGACAGAGAGCGAATCCAGAATTAACCTCAAAAAGGAAATCATGGCTGGAAATTAAAAAATGTAAAACTTTTCATGCACCTATTACGCTTAGCATGATCCATTAAAAACCCTGTATGTCATTTTGGGAAAGCTCACAGGAAGTGTCTTTCACGCTTTCAAGAACAAAATCATTTGCCAAATCACATTCATTCTGCTACCTGAAACTATCTCTCGAATCTCAGAAGCAGCACGGAAATGCAAATGAGAGGTAAACCTTATAATTATTTCATAAAGCCAAACAAATTCATTCATTAGTTATGCTGCCCCCTTACGGCGCTTCCTCAATCACTATAAATAGGGAGACTGTGTCTTCATCTTTGTCTCAACTATAATGGTATAATTATCTTATAAAATAAGGTTGTATGTCCTGATTAAAATGATTACAGACTGATTGCTGGGGACTCGTTCAATAACAATAAAAGTGCAGTTCAGGATTTATTACGTTTAATGAAAGAGATATGAAGTCTACACACAGTTATGTGCTTAAATTCATTTCGATATGTACTACACAAGTACTTCACCTGCCAGTGGCTTATATTTTTCTATTAATACATTCTATATCATTCTACACAGGCTTCAAGCTTCAGTTGGAGGATCAGCGAGACGAAGCTCCTGTAGTGCATCTTCAAAAGCTCATACCCTAAAACATAAGAGACTGTAGAAGTGCATAAGTGGTCTAGATGAAGAGTAAACAATACAAAAAGCAATTAGTAGCTTGTAAACCATGATCGCCCGTTAAGTTATGTGAACTTATTTCCTCACTTTAACTCCAATTGTCATGACAAGTTTCAGACCTCAACTTTTCTACATTTTTAAATATTGCACAAAGTAATCCCTCTCACCGCCGCAACCCAAGTTCGATTCCCAGGGCAGGAAACCAACCCAGCCACGGAGGGGTTAACTCTCAGTGCACGGATAAAATGGTAGGTATGACTACTTATATGTGATCTTCAATCTGAATTTACTCACACTGAGGCAGCAAATGAGCTTTTGACGGGTGAAAAATGATATATGATATTCTAATATGAACAGGATAGAAAAATCATTTTAAAAAATAGAAAGTCAGAGGATGGAGATGGGAGTGGCGAGCGGAGATGGAGTGTTTTGGACCACTGAGAAGCCCTGGCACTGAAGCAGAGAGATCTTGCATTACGAGCATGTTTAGACCTCAGAAAAGAACATGCCAAGTGCTCTGAAGTTGAAGACCTTTGCTGGAGTGCAAGACTGTAGTTCTGAACCAGAGTGCATAGATAATGTAGTGCAGCACCCTTTGATGCCTGGACTACAAACACAAGTGTTTTGCATTTGTTTCTTGTGCAACATGAAGCCAGTGGAATGACTTCAGCAGAAAACTTTGAGAGGTTGTGAGCCAGGTGAGCAGCAGCATTCGGAATGATCTGCAGAGGAGATCTGGCACATGAAGAAAAGACTGTCAAAGGGAGAGGGTTGCAGTGGTCAAGCGACTGAAACAATATGTGTAGAATCTTTAGTCAGTTGTAAAAAACAAAACAAAAAACAATGTTGTACTCTTGTTTACTCAGAAGAACAGGCTCAGATCTTACTCAGTACACTGATTGGCAAGACTTCCCAAGAGCTGTGTCCCAAATGACGTACTGCACTTACTCTATGCACTATGTACTCTACCATTTAGTGTATGAATTTTAGGGTAGTATCATCTCAAATGGAACAGTAACATTTTTTGCTAACTAGTAGTATAAGCAGTTTCCCAGCCAAAGCCAAATGACGTCAAATCACTCTAATGCAACGTCACTAGCTTTAGCAGAATACGCTGAACATTTAAAAGTTGGAAAATAAAAGCAAACACAATGTAAGCTACATTTATAAAGATGTCCTGTTCACCCAAGTGTTGTTGGCCATCTTGAAATCGCATGATCTGGGAACATCATCTGAAGTGCACTTGTTCTTGTTCTTGTCTTTTTAGTGTGAACACACTTCTCATACTATTTATACTAGGATATGGTGTAGAATAGTGCATAAGCATGGGATTTGGGAAGCACCTAAAACAGGTAAGCTCAAATATTTTAATGACCTCTAAATCAACTTCCATCCAAGTATAAATTGCTCTGGAGTCTGTGCATCCATGAATACTTCTCCGATTCTGGCTAGAAAACGCAGATATCATTTTGCCTCAGGAGACTGAGGCAGTGTTTCTACACTGCCAAGACTTGAGGTCTGAGCTCAGTGTTGGATGCCAAGTTCAATTCCCAGAGGTGCCATACGCCATCCATGGTCAGCGTCTATTATGTAGCGGTCAGAGTTTATGAATGTATTTTAACTCACTTGGAAAGATGGCATATGCCAGCCGAGCCAGGAGACTTCTGGGTCACACAGGTTGGGAAGTTGATATTTTATTCCAACTTATGCTGGCAAGCTTCATATGCTCTGAGATGGTGGTGCTGTAGACAATAATTATTGTTCTCAGGAGTGTCATTTGTCTGCTACTGAACTTGTCGAGCCAAATAACATCATCAATTCAAAATCCTCATCAGTATAAAAGTGAAAATTTTTGAATGTTCTTTCGGCTAAAGGTTGCTCGTTTTACAATAAATATTATTCATTCATTCGTCTTCATCATATTCAATATTTTCTTTATCCAAGTCAGAGGATTTAGAACCATACTAATCTCAGGAACCCAGGCCGCAAGGTATTTTGTAATACACACTGTATGGGATGTTCATGGCATTACACACGAATACACATTAACAACATAGAATCAATTTAGAAAAAGAAGAGAAGTAACACCACAAGATCCATACAACAGTAAGGAGAACTTGAAAATAATCACTCAAAACAATAGTTCACTTTCATCTCTATGGCATAACGTTAGCTTTATTACTTTGTTCTGTTCTGAAAATTTCTTTTTGACCCACATATCACCTCACTGAAGACAATCAACCATGTTCCCCAAGAGGCCAAGACTTTTTATATAATGATTGCATAATACTGAATCCTGCATTCCAGGACAATGGCTAATGAGTTGATAGGGTGTTCAAATCTTTTTTGTGTTATGATAAAATAGAGAGGTTAGAGGATAATTTGTGTCTCTTCTGCAAAGAGAAGGAGAACAATGTGGGCAAAGAAGTTCATTAGAACAAATATTCAGATTGCCTAAGCCTGCGTGAAGATTCAGGATTGCCTACGTACACAACGCGGGACTTGTTTGCAAGCATTCTGATAATGAGAACATAATAGCATCAGGCCACAAACTCATGCTGCTTAGTTAAAATTTCGTGTGTAAAAATTATATACAGCAAGCACTGCATGGAGCTGCCTAGTAAGTGTGTAGCCAACTAGAGTTTTCTAAAAGGTTTAAATGCAAAGAGAGATGCAATGATTTTACAGCTAAATGTGCTGCTGATTAGCGTAAGAGTTTTTCAAAACTTTGCCTTGCCGGACAGGAACTCTCGCTTCAGGCATGAGGGATATGAAGAAATCTACTTTACTTGTTAACTTGTGCCATTTTTGCTACTCCGCTTGCACATTACCTGCATTTAAATTGTATTTAGTTTCGCTAATTCTACTTCCAATTCAAAGCCAATTCTAATTCTCTAAATGCGATGCTCTGGTTATTCATGGTCAGTGACCCTCTGGCGTTTCCTAACACTCATTAATCCTCCTCAGCTCTGTGGAAAGGCAGATCTTCCTTTCCTAACAATACTACTTGTATCGTCTTGTGCTATGTTTATATGCCTCGGCTTTATATGCCTCGGCAGTTCAGCACAGGAATTTTCCTGTCTTGTATACAGCAATGGGATAGATTTGTAGTGCTAATAGTTCAGTCCCTCCTGGATTTCATGAATTTTGCGATCACAGAACTGAGTGCACGAAAATCCACTAAATTTGGAGGAGCTTGAATTTTGTCAAAATGACAGCAAATTTTTAGCAGATTTGAGCCAAAATGCTTCAACTGATGTGATCACGACACATAAATCAGCCTCTTCGAGACTTACATAGACATCTGCACTGGAAGGAGTTTTAAAAAAGAGAATCCTGTGAATGTGATTGCACCAAATCAAGTAGTCATGATTTTTTCAGGGAAAAGAAAAGCTTCTGCAAAAATCAAGCATTTTTTGCAGCAAGGGATTCTGAAAGGAATAAGTTAGTATGTATGAAGTTTGAAGCTAGTATGAGTATTGCATACAAAATATTAAGCCTCATTTGTCATTTAGTTGAAACGAAAAAATCGAATTAATTGCGTACGATGATCATGTGTAATGTGCAACATAATTTCTCACACAGTGTAAGTTCAACTGAAAGCATGAAATGTTGAAATGAAAAATCAGGGTATATGTGAAAGTTATTTTGATTGGGGGTTCAAGCCCCAGCACCGCCATGTTGCCACTGTTGGGCCCTTCAGCAAGGCCTTTAACCCTCTCTGCTCCAGGGGCACTGTATCATGGCTGACCCTGCGCTCTGACCCCAACCTCCTAGGATGGGATATGCGAAGAAAGAATTTCACTGTCCTGTATTGTATAGGTGACAAATAAAGGCTATTTCTATTTTTTTCTATCCCAGTAAGAAGTTTTAATAATGTATTTAATCAATCAGTCAATCAATTAATTATTAAAGGGCTTAATTTGGCTTCTTTTAGCTGGGGCATTTGTTTCCATGCAATTCACAGACAGAAAAGCTCATCTTCCATTTATACAGTTTCATTTATTCTGTCACATTTAAATGATTAGTTTTATTAGTTTATTTATTTATGGGTTTGTGTTTTTGCTTTCTTCATTACTTATTAAATATCTTTAATGTAGTCATTATTTCGAATAATGATAATAATATTTAAAAAATTGCGTTTATTTTTAATGTTTCTCAATGGTATTTTTATCCCTGATCAAGTGATCTAGCGCGAGCCTGAATGAGTCTGTAAATCTGTATAAATACCGGCATCTATTAAATGCTACAAACATAATTAAAATAAGCAATTTAAACATGTTTTTCTTTTTTCAATCCAAATTCATGAATACCACATTACATTAATCTGCGGTAAGAGAAATTGCAATCAGGGTCTTTCCCATAACAAAAAATTCATGGAGACATAATTAACATCAGCCTATCTCTCTCTCTCTCTCTCTCTCTCTCTCTCTCTCTCTGAGGACTGCTAGCCCCCCTGAGGTGTTTTTCATTGGAAAGTACAGAGTGGCCTTGGCACAGTCATTAACAATGACAATAAAAAAATGTTTGTCATTTTTTATCATTTTATTAACCCAAGTTATGTTCGTAATACGAGTTCTGTAAGTGCAATAACGCACATGAAGTTTCTAGATAATTAGATTGAATGGCAACTGAGCGGTGAGTCTGTTGCTGCGATTAAAAACGCGCGCGCTCGAACGCGCCCTCGCACATGAGCGCGCACACAGGAGAAACCAGAGAGCGCGCGCGTTCTGGTCACATCCCTTGCGCTCAGTAAAATCATCAGCAGATTCATTTGATTTATTGAGCTGTATTTTTATTTTACATGTTCTTATAAAGAGAATGCTGCTTACCAAGGGATGAAAGAGGAGTTTTCTGACGAAAACAAAATTTGCGGTCGTTTTCGGTAAGTCTGTTTGCACTTTACACCAAAAAGTAGCCTGTGTTTGTGTTTTGTGTTTTTTGTTTAGTGTAAAACTTATTGTCCTTCAGTACTATGCCATGCTTTACAATAACTGGTCGATCTTTTAGGGGGGAAAAAATACAATCATACAATCTCGTAGGATATGAGTTGTATTTTTAATAACTAAGAATGTTCAGGAGCTCATCATCAGCTGCTATCAAAGTTCAAGCCTTTACACTTATAAGAAAAAAATACTTTAAAGCCTTTATATATAAATATATGCATATAACATATAAGTAGCATCTGTCTGATTTGGAATTTTTAATTTTATAGATAAATAAAAACTATAAGGAATAATGCTGATAATTAGTGCATCACAGTGGATCTGGTTTTTGGATGTGATGTTTTTGCCTAATATAACTTTTCTTTTGAACACACTATATTAATATAATAATTCTGTACAATGATCATAAGTTGGGGGGGGGGTTCACATTGGAAGGGGACCTTGAGTTCCCAAAAGTTCAAGGTCTGCTGACAATGAGCATGTGAGCTAGACTTATTTGTTTGTTTGTTTATGAAACATTTGTAGATGTCATATTACTGGAGATTTGCAGGTGGTATAATAACACACCTCTACCGTATATGTTTATGGGAAACCATTCAAGAATATTCCATGTTATTTGCGAGGTGAGTTGTTGAGTTGAGTTGTTGAGGCTTGACCAGCCAATCATGCCCCTCACCATAACAGAAGACGTAAGAAACAATAGCAGACAGAAGGAATAAATAATAGTAACATACAGACTTGAAAGCATATAGGGCATGCCGGTATAATATTTGTGCTGTGTCAAATGCTTTTCTAAGACCTAGATATTGTAATAGGTGGTTTAGTGGTTTGCATGTTTGCCTCACACCCCCAGGGTTGGGGATTTGATTCCTGCCTTTGCCCTTGTATGTTCTCCACAAGCATCAGGGGTTTTGATCGTTCTCAGCGTTCCTCCAAAGACCAAAGACTTGTGTTGTAGGCTGACTGTTACAGTATATGTTGGCCATTGGCATCACTAATTGTGCCTTGCAATGGGTTTGCACCCTGTCTAGGGTTTCCCCTGCCCTGTGCCCTGGAATAGGTTCCAGGTTCACCCAGTTCCTCTGTGTCAGATAAGCGGTATAGAAAATAGATGGATACTGTGGTATATGTCTGTCTATCTATCTATCTATCTATCTATCTATCTATCTATCTATCTATCTATCTATCTATCTATCTATCTATCTATCTATCATTTTTATTAATATATACAAGCTAAAAAAAAAAGTGAAACGTTATGTGTTTACAGATTGACCTTTTCTCTTTTTCAGTGATAACTATATCTTGTTTCTTAATAAATAAATATTATATATTATATCAATAATAAAGTTATTTGCTTTTAACAGTGTCTATGTAAAAGGGCTGCTGCACATTTCCTTAATGTTGTTTATGTGTATATCCTCATAAATAAATACTTTATGTCCACAATGGGAAATACCAACACTGGGGGTGTTATAGCATGCTGTAACATCAGGTGGTCAAGTAGTCATATAAAATATTCCTGTGCTGACCATGGATGTTTTGTTCCACTTCTGCCCCCTAGTGAATACAGATTTAATCTTGTGCCCTCAGTATGCTGTGTAGGATAATGGTACAGAAACATGGATGGATAGTCACTGGCTGCAACTCTCTAGAGTAGAGATATTTTATTCATGTCTAAGCCAACACTACAAAAATTACTATAGATTTATTCTTTAAACCAACTGCATTTAAAAACTATTTGCATACTAAGAGTAGAGTCTTAAATAGACACAACAATAAACAATTATTTAATTGTGTTTCATGTACAAAAACCTTTATCCTTCTCTCCCTGTCTCTCTGTTCTCTCAGGAGGTGTGTGCCATCGTGCCCCTGCACATGTGATCACGTTATGGCTGCCTTTAAGGGGGTATGGACTAAGGGTTTTTGGCGAGGTGTGTCTGCAGAGTTTTTGGCCATGTTGATATTTGTGTTGTTCAGTCTGGGGTCCACTATCAACTGGGCAGCAACCACAAGTGACAGCACTCCTCCTCCTCCTGACCTCGTTCTCATCTCTCTCTGTTTTGGCTTGTCTATAGCCACGCTCGTCCAGTGCTTCAGCCAAATCAGCGGCGCTCACATCAACCCGGCCGTCACGGTGGCCATGGTGGCCACCCGCAAGCTGAGTCTGGCAAAGGGCATTTTCTATTTGGGAGCACAGTGTCTCGGGGCAATCGTGGGAGCAGCTATCCTGTATGGTGTGACTCCTCCTGCTGTCAGAGGGAACTTAGGGGTCACCTCGGTCAGTTAGATTGTATATGGTATACATGATTGTATATAAGAGAAGCATGCTGAATTAGAAAGCTTTACAGTCCCATTTCTGTCTATTTTATCCTGATTATGTGATAAATGGATTTACGAAGCATGTTTTTGTAAAATATTAAAAGATTTCATTTTTAATCAAAGGTATTCAGTAAATTAGGGTCTTTGTGTAGTTTAAACAACAAATTTCTTTACGATTTCATCAGCATATTTCATTATACACGTATTGCATCAGTTTGAGGCTGATTTCTGCATCAGTACAAGAAAACCGTTGGGGAAAACATAAGTAACAAGAATTGCTGATTTATTTATTTCTCTTAGAGAATAAGAATAGACGTTTTCTGTTCATGTTAGTCTCTTATTCCTGTGGTTATTGACAGATTTTTTAAAACTGCCCTTAGACATCCATTATAAGTGAGTTTCAACTGATCTGCTTTTCAGTTTAATTCTTAGTCCAGGGAAATAAAACTCATAGGCACATAGGCTACAGATGCAGTGAATACAGATTAGGTTGAAAAACACTGAACCCCTGAACACAAAGTGAAATCCATAAAGACATGGTTTGCAAGGTTGGAGTGAAAAAACTTGAGTGTCCTGCACAGAGCCCTGACCTTGACCCAACTGAACACTTTTGGGAGGATCTGGAACACAGACCTTCTCAACTAACATCAGTGGCTGATATTATTAATGCTCTTGTAGCTGAATGAACACAAATCTCCACAACCCACATCTAGTGGAAAGCCTTCCCAGAAGAGTGGAGTGTATTATAACAAGGGGGTGCAACTCCATGTTAATTCAATTCCTTTGGAGTAGAAAGCTCAAAAAGCATTAATATTGTAGCATAGTCAAGTCCTCATACACAACCTCTGGCCATATAGTGTATAAATAGGAAGTCTAGTACATTGCCGTTATGTTGATGCTCAAATAGGCCTCCTAGTTGTAATTATGCCATATCATTAGAAATGAGGGAGAGGGAAGTCTGGGCATCCCTGCTTAGAGTGCTGCCCCTATGACCCGGCTCTGGATAAACGGAAGACAATGAATGAATGAATGAATGAATGAATGAATGAATGAATTTAACAAAATGGTTTCCATC
This sequence comes from Hemibagrus wyckioides, assembly GCF_019097595.1. Taxonomy (NCBI): domain Eukaryota; kingdom Metazoa; phylum Chordata; class Actinopteri; order Siluriformes; family Bagridae; genus Hemibagrus; species Hemibagrus wyckioides. The sequence goes on along the minus strand of NC_080734.1, from coordinate 15,022,660 downwards.
CTCTTTATTTAGCCACATTCTGTCTTCTAAAGTACAGATGTATAAATGTATAAATATAGTTTTTGTGAACTGAGTGCACAATTTAATATGACAACAAGATGCTAATAATGTGTGCATGATGTAGACTACTTTATCATACTTTATCATTTGCTATTTTGAATTGTCTAATTAACAATATAATGGAAAGTACACACAAACTCTACTTACAGTCCCGCTGAAACAGTACGCACATTACACCCGAAGGCATGAATTCGAGAACACGTGCAGGTCCGGGTCTAGTCTATGCACACAAAGGGGAATATTTTATATTCAGCAGCGCTCAAGATGGAATGTGTTAATAATCTTTCTCAGCTCCTTCTTACTTCCTAATTGCTGTACTACTTCCCTTTAGGTCAGCACTCATATCTCTGCCGGTCATGCCCTGGTGGTTGAACTCTTTATCACGTTTGAGCTTGTCTTCACCATCTTTGCCACCTGTGACCCAAAGCGCACTGACCTGAAGGGCTCAGCAGCACTGGCTATCGGCCTGTCAGTGTGCATCGGCCACCTGTTTGCTGTGAGTCAGTTTTCTAAATCAACTCATATAATTAACAGAGCAGAAGGAATTACAATGAACTGTATAATGGATTATGCAGTAAGTACCTACAGACAGCACTTTAAAGAAGAGAAGTAGATGCACGTGTCTAATCACGTTGTTACACACAGCGTCACATTTTACAACTTTTCTGTGAGTAAAGCATGCATAGCTGTTTAGCCCATCAGCCTATTGGGCATTTTCCGTGTCAGAGTGTGGCAGGTGTTTTTCGGGTCTCAAAGCACTGCTCTGCCGTGGAGAATTGTAACCTAGCTGTGCTGCCAAGTGTTGATATCAGCTTTATGCCAAAAAGTCCCAGGAGAATACGATGTGTGCTTGCCGCACCTAAGGGTGTTGCTAAGGATGAAGGGTGTCCTCGATTTGCTCTTTATGTACTGGCGTAGCAGGATTAAACAGACTGTATTATAGAAATGGATTTATTTCCTGTATTTTGTTGGTTATTAGACTCTCAAGAGTCGCACAACATTGCTAAATCCACAATATGGAATCTGTACCACAGTTTCTTTAGTTTAGCTGTCATTTAGCTGTCATATTGTTCAAAATCACAAATTTTATTTACAACAAACAACAGATTTTTGTACTCCATGGGTACAATCAACACTACAAGCAAGTGTGATTCATATGAGCCTCAATAAAGCATCCACTCATGGCTGTAATGTGACAGATTCCTGTAACCGGTTGTAGATTGGAACAAAACATGTATTTGTTATATTAAATAAAGTTGTATTATTGCTTTGTACCATTTCCTATATAGTTTAACATTTCATGCCCCCATTACAGTTTAATATTTTGCTAATTATATTCTTCTTTTTTGTGGATAAGAAGCAATATACAGTAAATGGATCTGCTAACAGATATTAGTGAGGATTATTAGACTTCTTATGAAATCTTTAGAAAAATATTCTTATGAATGTTAATATCTAGTGGGCAGATTTATTGAAAGTACACACACTATCTTTGTATAGACAATTACACCTTTATAACCCTGTTAAGTGTTTGAGATAAGGAGCTCAAGTGTTGTCATTCTCTTCTACTAAATCTGCCGTGTGTGTGTGTTTGTGTGTTCCAACAGATCCCCTACACTGGTGCCAGTATGAATCCTGCTCGCTCATTTGGTCCTGCTGTCATCACAGGACACTGGGAAAACCACTGGGTGTGTCAAATATTTCTATTTCTTTTTTATTTGGTCTGTCAGCATGAGGTACTATAGTAAAGGTTGGACTGAGGTAAATTCATCATGCAGACATTTTGAGGACACCCTCTGTTACATAAGGATCTGAGGCATATGTATGTGCGGTGTGCTGAGCTTCTGTCGGAGAGTGTTACACTCAGGAGAGGAGTAAAGCTGAACAGAAAGCTTCTATTTTGAGGCCATCCTTTTGACAGTGAAGGTCAGTGATAATGACTTCCTCAGAAAAGGATGTGGTAGAAGGCAAAGTAATATAAAGCAATGCTTTAGGAGCTATTCTCAAGGACTTTTTTCGGGGGCAGAGTCCAATATTTATGATTTTCATCTGTCCATATACTTCACAGTAACCGGTCCTTTCAAGACGAAATGTGTAAATAGTATTGCTTTACATGGAGGCCAGATAGACTAGTGGTGATACCTGAGAAATACCTGCTAGTTGACCTGAAAGTTAATGTTTGTATCAATATTGTTTGTAAGTTTTCAGATATAAGAGCAGTATACTTATAAATCAGTGTAAGCCTTAAAGATTTGTCTAATACTGTAGCACAAATATCACTGTGTTCTTGAAAATCAAGACATTTTTCTCACTCTCTCTCTCTGTCTCACAGGTGTACTGGTTAGGTCCATTAATGGGAGGAGTCCTGGCAGCAGCTCTATATGAGTACCTGTTCTGTCCTGACCCGGATCTGAAAAAACGCTATGCCAGTGTCATCTCTAGGACCTCCTTCCCAACTGCTCAGTACGAAGGCATGGAGCCAGGCACTTTTTCCAGTGAACAAGCTCAGCTGATGATCAAGCAGCCTACGTTCACAGTAATGGATGTGGAGCGTGCTGAGAGAAAGGAGAGAGAGGCAGCCGGTGAGGTCCTGTCCTCTGTATGACGATTAAGGTGCACTGAGGAAGAAGAGCTGAGCTCTATACACGACACCTCCAGCCAGCTCAAAGAGACCGAACTGATATAGACGTGTGTGTGTGTGTCTATGTTAAGGGACCTGAAACACCAAGCAGATAATGATTGCCTCACATGTTCTGTAAAAAGTCACACTCATTCATACTGTACTGTACAGCTCATGTTCTGTTTCAGCACGAAAGCATGTAATTATCCACAGCAGGACGTCGAAGCAATGTGAATTTGTTAGCAAAAATGGAAACTGAACGATCCAGTAGCACAAGCCTTTGTTCCAAATTACATAGAACTGTGCAAAATAGTATGTTTAAAGAGAATTCTTCCTGCTAGCACCATTACCGACAGCGGTGAACCATTACAACGCTTTGCTCTGCCTTTTTTTATTTTATTTTATTTTAAAATACACTACAGTACTGTGAAAAAGTCTAATGCACCCTACAAACTAAATTACAAAGTAAAAGAAGTCATAGATTTTTGTCTACATTGTCAATAATTCATAGTAAAAAACATTTTAGATTTCCAGCCAAAATGAAATGCTACAGAAAATATGTTTATGTCAGCAAAGAAAGCAGCACATTACCTAACAAAGCAGTTTTTAGCCATAATGATGCTTGCTGTAAGTGTGACAGTGTCAAAGTCTCCAGATCAACCGTGCTTGGTTTTGCAAGATGCCCTGAAAAACCTACCAGCTAATTTTTACTTATAAAACAGCAGAAACTGTGAGACTATGTTTTTTAAGCAAAGGGTCGTCACACCAAATGTTGACCTTGTTCCATTTATTGCTGTTTACTTCTCTTTAAAGTGGTTTTTATATAGAAACACTACATTTCGTGGCGGTATTTTTGCCTTACAGCATTTCTTTGCACATCCCCAAGACTTTTGCACAGTACTGTATAAGGCCAAAGGAGTATGGGTACCTGACCATCACACAACTATATGTGATTTTTTTTGAACATCCCATTTCAGATGTAATTTTCTTTATCCTTATATAAGCTCCACTCTTCTGAGAAGGCTTCCCAGTAGATGTTGAAGCGTGGTTATGTGACGAACCATGTGTTCTTTGTGCACTGTGGCAATGTCATGGAAGAGCTTTGGGCCACTTTCTTTCAGTGAAGGGAAATTGACATTTTACAATGTACAGTGTAGACAGATATCCAATACAATTGTGTGGAAGAACCACATATGGTTCTGTGATAGGTTATCTACAAACGTTTGGCCATATAGTGTATCTACCTTTAGTGACTTTAAGTTTAATTTAGGTTAAATATGTCAGGCTTGCTTTGGTTTCTCTTCTCCTGCATTGGTATACTATGCTAAGTTAGAGCTTAGAAAGCCCAAATATGTGTGCACAAGTGAAAGAATAATCCAAACTGTGTGAGGATAAATGCTGAAGCAATCTAGTATAAAGGATGATATATGATCAAGGAGGCCCAGAACAATAACCCTGAGAACATATTGTATGAGAAGTGGCATAGCACAGGCCTACATTCCACACTTCACTTGACCATGTGGAATAATAGGTATAAACTCAGCCTCAGGCATGATATGGAAATTTACAGCTGAACCATTTTTACAGCCCATAACTGAAACACCACATTGCATATTTGGGCCATACTGGTTCAGACTCATTGTATGTATTCACCTACATTTTAGCCAACTCATACAGTGTGTACCTGAGTAAAATTTGGCAATTGTGTATAGTATGTCAGTAACCTGCCTCGTATCTCAGAGGTTACGATATGAAACCAGGGAGCTGTTTCCTGTTTGTTGCCTTTATAGATCTTCTATCCAAGGTCAGATGCCTGACTTATTGATTTATATATATCTAGAACGTCTTGCTGTTGTCCTCCCACTGAGGTACAGAGTCAGCATTTAATGAAAAAAATTAATGGTTTGGACAGACTGTCCAACAAAAAAATCACAAATTTTACACACACACACACACACACACAGCACACACATGCATTTATCAGAACTCAGAGCATAGCCACTGAAATAATATTCTTCTTGTACAGTGCTTTTACAAGATAATTATATAAAAATAGACAAACGTGCCACTTTAATAGGAACACCTGCATATTCAGAGGCTCACAATGCATAAAATCAAGAACAGGAATCTAGGGCTACATTGGGCACAGGCATACTGTATCTGGACTGTAAAAAATTTTTAAACAGATCAGTTTTTGTGAACCGGTGCCCACTGTAGCTTCAGATGTGGTATTCTGCATTATGATGTAGCTCATCTGCCTTAAGATTTGGCATAATGTGTCCTGAGATGCTTTTCTGTGCACCACTTTTATAAAAAAGTGACTACTGAGTACTGAGTTGCTGTCAGGTGTTTTGAGGTGAACATTAACTGAAGCTCTTCACGTGTATATGCATGATTTTATGCATTGTGTTCTGACACATGATAGACTCCTAATTTTATAGAGAGGTACATGTGTTCCTATTAAAGTGGCCATCCATTCATGTATTCAGTGTGCTTTGGCTACGAGGTCCTGGTTACAGTGACCTCATAGTCCAGTAACTGTAGTGGTCCAGTAACTGTAGTGAATTCACACATGCACCGAGTTTTACTTCCTCAGTGACACTCCCAATGCCTTACTTTCTCTCGTGCTCTTTTCTACTCTTCCTCATAGTAGGAGTTCAGGGTTAAGTATGTCATGTAGTACATATAGCTGTAGGTATAAACCATGGTCATTTGGTGTGGTGACCAGTGAATGATTTATGATTTATTAGTTACTATAATTTGTATTCACAATGAACTGTCAACTTAGTCTGTATATACAACTGTGGACAAATCATTGTACCTCTATTTTGCAGCAAAAAGAAATATATATTTTTGTGAAGTCTACTAAACTATTCATTTCTTAACATACACTTCTGACATTTTTTACTTATAGAAATAAAGCAACATCTGTGAAACTGAACACACTCAATTTTATTTTTCTAAAAAAAAAATTTATTTTCTAAAAATAATCTTTTATATTTATTTTTATTACTTCATTTTTTACTTAATTTTTTTTTTTTTAATATTGCAATTCTTTTTTGTTCCTTTTTTTCCCGAAAGTAAGAATGGGCCAATGTATTGTTTATTATTATAATTATAGTATTAAATAATTATGCGTGAATTTATAGATTCATTTATTTTAATATACTTTTTACGTCTTCTTTAATTTTTTTACTCTTCATAGGCTGTTGATTATCGTTACCTGATACCTCACAAAATAATACATTTCTTGGTTAATTATGTGTTGACTAAAGAACCTTTGTCTCTTGAATCAGTTCTAAAACCATACTAATGTGGCATGAATAAGTAATATAGTAGTTCAGCCAGTTGGTAGGCCAGTAGGTGACAACGATATGCTGCTGGATTGCACTAGTTCGCTCCAGTAGAGGGCAGACATCACTAACATATATGCCATTGTTGCGTCAGGAATTACCGAAAGGATGTGGAAATGGAAATGGAATGAAAGGTGCACTTACACTTCTGTTCTTCCAGCATTCTGACCATCTGAGCAACTAAGCGACACTATAACAAACCTTCACCAAGGTTAAGGGTCACAATATGACCACCACAAACTGAATATTTGTACAGCAGAACATTCTAATCTCTGTAGAGACCTTGACATGTTATAGAAATAATCTACTTCCAAAATAACATCCGATCTGAGATGGTTCTATCATGGTCTCCTACCTTTGCTTGATGGAGTAAAAGGAAGACTGACATCTTGTGCATAGCAGCATGGACTTCTTATTTCACACCTACAATTACTGACTCTAGGCTAGAAAACAAGATCATATCAGACCCAGTTAAAGCATCACCCTATTCTGAATACCTAATAAACTGTGTTTATTACTAAAGATCATATAGGGGTAGCCATCTTTACAGTCTATGCATGAAACTTAAACCAGGTGGTGAAGTGGCCTTTTGTTTTTATACACCAAAAATATAGAACACATTATCATTACACATTCATCAGGTTCCATCTAATACTCATTAAACAAAAAGAAAAGGATGAAAAATATTCGTTTTTTAATGTTTAAAACGAAAGAACAATTAGGAAGATGTACCTGGCTGTGATGGGAGCTTGCTGATTTGAGAGTGAGATGGGCCAGAGTGAAGGGATGTTGGAGAGTGTCTATAAAATGACTGAAATGACCCACATAAATGTAAACAAGCCTGCTGTATAGGAAGGTTTTCTCAGCTATATAGGCTACGGTTTAACTCTTTTTACCAGAGGCCAAAAAATGTCTTTGTCATGTCCCACTGCACAGCGGTGGTTAATGGCTCATATGAAAGTAGACACTCAGGACTTTAAGAATTTATAAGGACTTTATGAGTAGAACTTATAAAGTGCTTCATAAGAATCTCTGTTTTTACCTAGCCTACTAGGGGTAATATATTTATAGAAAAAAAAATTAAAAAAAAAAAAAGCATATCCAGTGTAGATGTTGATATCAAATCCATGCTCTCTCAGAGGTGCTAGTTCCTAAGTGTAGAAAATCTGAAGCTGTTATATTTAACCATTGAAATTCTGTGTAAATTTGTCCCAACAGAGGTAAACACGTCTCAGACTGAAAGCCAGCAGTGTACTGGTTCATTTTATATCAGACTTGAGGTGATAAAATAAATCATTTGCTTACACTGAAATTTCTAAATACCAGTATACTGTAGAAAATAATCATTTTCAGTTTCCCTTACCATTTCAGTGCCCCATATATGGTAAGTCTACCTCATAAACAGGCCAGTAATTGTATGTATATGTTAGACACATCTTAAAATGGTCACTGAGTGTAGAGTATGTTTAAGTTGTATATAAGTTATAACACACTCCGTGAAGCTAAATGTTGTTATGGAATTGTCCACAACTGCTCGCTTTCTCGCTTTTTTCGCTTGCTAGACATTACCTATATTACTGTCACTTAAACAAGCCACATCTTTCTATTATTGCTGCACTCTGTTTCTCCTCCTTCTTTTCAATTCTCATTCTATTTATCTATCCTACGCTCCAGTGCAACCTTCTACTATTCTGAAAGTATTTTCATAAACAATCCACATCGTTCCAGGTTGTGATGCATTAAGTGGTGCTTGTACAAGAGACTTAGCATACCTTATATGTACTTTTGGCCTGGGTCGCTTAAGATTCTTTGCACATTAGGAGAGCAGAGTTAATTTGCATGAGTGTGTAGGCACACAAAGAGTGTGTGTTTGTGTGTGACATCTTCTCATGCAGAGAATCAAACAATTTCATGCAGATAGTGAGGGGACGAAATGAACTGAGCCGTAAGCCATAATAAAACGATCCAAATGTTATTACGGAGTCGACTGCCTCTGTCCTACTTGAAAACACATTTCAGAACCTGAGGCCTGCCTGACGGCTCTCGCCCTCCTAAATAAATCAACATTAGCTTACATCTAAATTATTTACGATGGGATTTTGACTCATATTTAGGGCATACATTATTGAGAGGTGAAAATGTCAAATGTTTTGGGTCCCAAGAAGTGAAGGCATTCAATGAAACTTGAACAAACACCTGGATTTAGAGCTCAATAACTTATTAGTAATGGTCTAGGGCTTCCTTTTACAGCCAACAGCATCAATTCATCTTGCGAAGGACAGATACAAGTCCTGCATGGAGACCAGAGGGATTTTGAGCCATTCCTCTTGAACACTGGCCAGGTCACTAGGTGATGCTGGTGTAGGAAAACATTTCCTGACTCACTCTTGCTGCGTGTATTGGTGCATTATCATCCTCATCCACAGCACCACATTTTGGGTACAATGTTTGATCCACTGAGTGCACATGGTCCATCTGAATGGTTGGGTAGACATTGGCACTGACATGCCCATTTAGCACTGGTAGTGGGCCTATTATATTGATATTGTAGCCCAAACCATCACTCTGGGCACACAACAACAACTCTCACCGCAACTTTCCTGGAGGTTATGAAGTACATTAGGTTACCAGACATCGCTTTCAGACAGTTCAGACTCTTGCATGGACAAGTTGGGTGTGGTTTGTCCTTCATGGTGGTATGACGGCATTACCCTGATACCCTGGCTCTTGTTACACCACAAAGACTTGCTGTCCTGGTCACAGATGCACCAGTGAGATGCACACCAACAATTTGTCCTCTATTGAACTCTGATCATTTCTTCCATTATGTTGTATGGATTGTGATATTTTATATTCAGCTGTGTTATTGCTCTGCTAATTCAACCTTCACAATCTGCTCTTATGGAATGTGAAATCAGTATAGATTGGCCAGTAAAGTGCGAATTTTATTTGTATAGTGCTTTAAACAATTGACATCAGACACTGTCAAATAAGCGACACAAGTTTCATTGCTCAACCCTTATAGATGCAAGCAACTGGGCATCTATTATGCCGTTATAATTTCTACAGCATCCATTCACTGCTGTTTGATTAAACTCGTGAAGCAGCTCTTTATACATAATCTGCACAAAATATTTCTGATCAATGTAAGGTTTTCAGGCATTGGCCTAACTTTCATCTAATCCTGTTTCTTATGGACTTTATTAGGACTTGATGGTCTACAACTAATGAGCATTATTTGTAAAAACTAACTGCAAATTAATTGGAGGAATGTATAGTGAATGAACACACTGATACAGCCATCTCTGATGTTTCCTCCCTTTGATTACTCTATATGAATATTTATTGGGCTGCTTGGTATTAAATACAACTACAGCATGAGATTGCATGAATGTTCATATCTCCTGAGATTGTTGATTGTGATGAAGGTTTGGCTCCAGGCTCTGGCTCCAGCTGCTTTTACATCAAGCTTTCTTTTTTTCTGCACTTGCTATTTAGATTTTTGTGTTTGTAGAATTGTAATTTAAATGTGTATAATAATAAGTGAAGTGATATGGGCAATAGAAACACACACACACACACACACACACACACTGAGAGTCTTCTGCAGACTTTCAGTAGTTTAGACAGTCTCATCTGTGCACTGATACAGAGAGCATCCTCAATAATTACCTGTGAGAATTAATATTTCAAGCAGATTAACTGCTGACATTTTGTTCTGTCCAGTAAATTTAAATGGAGTGATTAAGATTGAAATTTTAATAAATACCTGAGGGGAAAAGGGAAGGTTAACCCAGTGGCTGAGGAACTAAGCCTAAATACCCACAGCCTGCAAGATCAGAAGTAGTTCATGTCAAAATATGGCCTACAGGCAGTAATTGTACAGTGTGCACTTATTTCATAGGTGTATCCAGTTCCTCCAGGATTTTATGATTTTGCAGAAATTAACACAAAATCAAGAAACTCCACGATACCCAGAGGAGCTTACTACAGGTTTTCCACAGATGTGGGACAAGATGCTTTGTGTGACATCATCACAACACATTCAGCTCTCTTAGAATTCTTTGTGTCAAACATGAGTACAGCTATCCATCCATTGTCTATACCCGCTTTATTCCTAATTAGGGTCACAGGGGTCTGCTGGAGCCTATCCATATAGCCTACATTGGGCAAAAGTATAGCTATCATGGAAAGTTAATACAGACGTGTCCTCACTGGTAGGAGTTTAAAAGACGTGCTTAAAATTTCAACAATTCAAGTAGTTTTCTGTGAAAATATGCAAATTTTGAAAATAGCTTTAAGAATTCTTGGAGGAACTGTATGTCTCTGTTTCTTTTTTGTGGAATGGAATGTACTTTAGTGTGTTTCAACAAAAATAAATTAAGAAACAAATGAAGGCTTGAGTCTCAAACTTTAGAGTTCTTTGGATTGTCCCTGTGTTAGTGAATGAGAAAGGATCCAAACTTGCATTTATTAGTTTTATATGCACTGATTATTTTCAGAAAAAAAAAAATTCTGTCTATTTTAAGGTCGAAAGGTCATGACAAAAGTAAAATTAATATATTTGCAAAATGTTTATAATTTAGTAAATGGTGCCACCATGTCCAATCATTGGGTCATTTGTGTAAAAACTAATAAAATGACAAGACTGCAGTGTGAGTGTGTATGTTAGGGGGTGTAAATTATTATGGTGGCAAACAATTGGCTCCACAAAAAGAGGAATATCTGATAGATTTGACCTTATGGGGACATTTGACTGCTAAAAAAAATCCTGAGGTTAAGAGTGTGGTTAGATTTAGGTTCAGCATAATTTGATGCACTAATAATTATGTCAGTGGAAGGTCCTCACCAGGAGAATACGACGAGTGTGTGTGTGTGTGTGTGTGTGTGTGCGATAGCTGATGCGATCTGCTCGGTTCCCTCTGCGCGCAGGAACAGCCTCGGGCAGCGCTCCATCACAACTCATCACAGCAAGCCGGGATGGAGGAGGGCGCCTGTTTCATAAAAGAAAAACACAATCAGAGCAATTTCTTAAAGTCTCTCTTTCAGAAAAAGACAGTGCTCAGATAGTGTTTAGATCGTGTGCACCGCCAATAGCTTGTTGCTGCGATCTCAGTTCGCTCAAGCGCAGATCTCCGGGGCACAGATTTGTGAGGTCATCGGTGGCTCTGGGCCCACAAGCCAAATCTCCACTCTCCACTTCCGCTTCACTGGGTGTAGTGACACATGCACAGGGAAGGAGAGGAAACACAGAACACTGGACATCTCATGTTTCAGGTGAGTCTCTCTCTGTCTGTCTCTCTCTCTGTCTCTCTCTCTCTCTTTCTGACTCTCTCTCTTTCTCTCTCTGTGTGTTTGTGTGTGTGTTAAGTCTTCTCCGTTTGCGCATGTGCCAAAAAAAAACCTAGTGCAAACAAGTGTCACAACTATTTATTCAGTTCAAAGCAATTAAATTTTATTTGTATAGTACCTTTAACAGTTGACATTGGTGCAAAGCAGCTTTACAGAAATATCTAATATCTCAGTCTTTGCCCCAATGCTCCTAGTACAGTCTTCAGATTTATCACGATCCTGATAGGGATAAAGATATTACTAAAGTTGAATGAATGATTAAGTACAATAGTGTAGTCAAATATAGTATAGTATAGTATAGTATAGTATAGTATAGTATAGTATAGTATAGTATAGTATAGTATAGTATAGTATAGTATAGTATTGTATTGTATTGTGTTGTATAGTATAGTATAGTATAGTATTGTATTGTATTGTATTGTATTGTGTTGTATAGTGTAGTATAGTATAGTATAGTATAGTATAGTATAGTATTGTATTGTATTGTATTGTGTTGTATAGTGTAGTATAGTATAGTATAGTATAGTATAGTATAGTATAGTATAGTATAGTATAGTATAGTATTGTATTGTATTGTATTGTATTGTGTTGTATAGTGTAGTATAGTATAGTATAGTATAGTATAGTATAGTATAGTATAGTATAGTATAGTATTGTATTGTATTGTATTGTGTTGTATAGTATAGTATAGTATAGTATAGTATAGTATTGTATTGTATTGTATTGTATTGTGTTGTATAGTGTAGTATAGTATAGTATAGTATAGTATAGTATAGTATAGTATAGTATAGTATAGTATAGTATAGTATTGTATTGTATTGTATTGTGTTGTATAGTGTAGTATAGTATAGTATAGTATTGTATTGTATTGTGTTGTATAGTGTAGTATAGTATAGTTATTGTATAGTATAGTATAGTATAGTATAGTATTGTATTGTATTGTATTGTATTGTATTGTATTGTGTTGTATAGTATAGTATAGTATAGTATAGTATAGTATAGTATAGTATAGTATAGTATAGTATAGTATAGTATTGTATTGTATTGTATTGTGTTGTATAGTGTAGTATAGTATAGTTATTGTATAGTATAGTATAGTATAGTATAGTGTAGTATAGTATAGTATAGTATAGTATAGTATAGTATAGTATTGTGCAGTAGAGTATAGTATTGTATTGTATTGTGTTGTATAGTATAGTGTACTATAGTAATGTATAGTATAATATAGTGTAGTGTAGTATAGTATAGTATTGTATTGTGTTGTATAGTGTAGTGTAGTATAGTATAGTATAGTATAGTATTGTATTGTGTTGTATAGTGTATTGTAGTATAGTATAGTATAGTATAGTATAGTATAGTATTGTATTGTGTTGTATAGTGTAGTGTAGTATAGTATAGTATAGTATAGTATAGTATTGTATTGTGTTGTATAGTATAGTATAGTATAGTATAGTATAGTATAGTATAGTATAGTATAGTATTGTATTGTGTTGTATAGTATAGTATAGTATAGTATAGTATAGTATAGTATAGTATAGTATAGTATAGTATAGTATAGTATAGTATAGTATAGTATAGTATAGTATAGTATTGTACAGTATTGTATTGTATAGTATTGTGCAGTAGAGTATAGTATTGTATTGTATTGTGTTGTATAGTATAGTGTACTATAGTAATGTATAGTATAATATAGTGTAGTGTAGTATAGTATAGTATTGTATTGTGTTGTATAGTGTAGTGTAGTATAGTATAGTATAGTATAGTATAGTATAGTATAGTATAGTATAGTATAGTATAGTATAGTATAGTATAGTATAGTGTTGTATTGTATACTAATGTGTAGTATAGTATAGTATAGTATAGTATAGTATAGTATAGTATAGTATAGTATAGTATAGTATAGTGTTGTATTGTATACTAATGTGTAGTATAGTATAATATCGTATTCTACAGTATAGTATAGTATAGTATAGTATAGTATAGTATAGTATAGTATAGTATAGTGTACTATAGTAATGTATAGTATAATATAGTGTAGTGTAGTATAGTATAGTATTGTATTGTGTTGTATAGTGTAGTGTAGTATAGTATAGTATAGTATAGTATAGTATAGTATTGTATTGTGTTGTATAGTGTATTGTAGTATAGTATAGTATAGTATAGTATAGTATAGTATAGTATAGTATAGTATAGTATAGTATAGTATAGTATTGTATTGTGTTGTATAGTGTAGTGTAGTATAGTATAGTATAGTATAGTATAGTATAGTATAGTATAGTATTGTATTGTGTTGTATAGTGTAGTGTAGTATAGTATAGTATAGTATAGTATAGTATAGTATAGTATAGTATAGTATAGTATAGTATTGTACAGTATTGTATTGTATAGTATTGTGCAGTAGAGTATAGTATTGTATTGTATTGTGTTGTATAGTATAGTGTACTATAGTAATGTATAGTATAATATAGTGTAGTGTAGTATAGTATAGTATTGTATTGTGTTGTATAGTGTAGTGTAGTATAGTATAGTATAGTATAGTATAGTATAGTATAGTATAGTATAGTATAGTATAGTATAGTGTTGTATTGTATACTAATGTGTAGTATAGTATAGTATAGTATAGTATAGTATAGTATAGTATAGTATAGTATAGTGTTGTATTGTATACTAATGTGTAGTATAGTATAATATCGTATTCTACAGTATAGTATAGTATAGTATAGTATAGTATAGTATAGTATTCTACAGTATAGTATTCTACAGTATAGTATTCTACAGTATAGTATAGTATAGTATAGTATAGTATAGTATAGTATAGTATAGTATAGTATAGTATAGTATAGTGTAGTATAGTATAGTATATGCCAGTTGTGGTGTGTGGTACTCTTTTGTAGAAACCATTCTGAACTTTGACCTTTAAATATTTAGGAAAATATTTCCATTGTCAGGCAAATGTCAGTGTATGCATTAAAGACCTAAGAAAGCATTCAGATCAGATCAGTTTTCTATGAAGTGCTCAGTGTTTCTTATAATTTTGGTAGTTATGGATCTTTTTTGTGATCAACTAACTTTCTTGCTTTTCTATGTTAAAAGTTAGCATGTACACTGGTAGACAAGTATATTAACAAGTAAAGACAATTATTGTTAGTGTTTAAATGTTTAAAGAGGATTATTTCAGTAGGTTTTTTTACAGTGGAATTTTACCAGCACTGTCATTTATATCAAACGCCTATCACATACACAGTCTGCAGTTCCCAAAGACTAACTTTAACCAAAGACATTTTGACTATTATAAATTAATTGAATAGTTAACGTCTATTACAGTTTCAAACATTTCATCACATATATTGAACAAATGTGAACATTACTGATCTATCCTGACAAATCTGCATCATCTTGGTTTAGTATTACTACAAGGTACAGCTTTCACTAGTATGGCCAGGCTTTTGCATATGCAGCATTAAGCCTATTTGAATCAAGCCCAGGTGAGAAGTCAGCCGTCACACTTGGAAGCGTTTAGGGGAGGTGATCTCCATCGGGTACCAACTCTAGCGCAGTTCAGTTGCAGTGAGACTGCAGTGCATTCTTGATTCGATTTAAATGCGCAAAGTGAACCAAACTCGCTGTGTGTTTTGGGTTACTGACAACATTTTTTCTGTTGATGTGAACTGTTAAACTGAGCCCTGAGGCACAAACTGAGCCAAAGGACAGAATTGAAATGCTGTGGAAATACGATGTGTTCTAGAGATTTGGACAGATGAATAAATGAGGGAAAAATGCTGGATGTGATACACGGAATGTTCTAAAATAGGTTTATTATCTTTGTTTTCTGTGATTTGTTTATGATTTCTATGTACAATTGGTTGTGTGTGGAGGTGTGTGTACCTTATTCTATCACTATGTTTCTCACCAATGAACAAAGGAGTTTTATATGTGCATTTTCATCTCTACATGCCCTTTAAACAACATTTTTTGGGGGGGCTTTGTGAATAATTTGCTGTGGGAAAACAAGCCAAATTGAAAAGCAATTTCACTATGAATTGAACTTGATCAACAGACTAATAGGTGTGAAAGTGCCTCTAGCCTAGGATGAAAAGAAAAATAAAATAAAAACGTGGATTGGTCTGGAAGAGAGTTGCCAATGACAGTGAGCTGTTCTGAATTAATAATGTCTCGTTATATTAAAGAGAAGAAAAAAAATATTGGCCACTTATTAAAAATAATAAGTAAATAAAAATAAAGCAATAATCATCAATTTATTATATAATATTATTAAACAAAAGTATTCATCTAATCATCTAATGTTCCTTAGTTAATGTATGATACTGTTTGCTAGGTAGAGGCACAGTACAACATCTAGTGAAATGCTTTTTCATTTTCTGCATCGTAGAATATAAAATCAATAAGAATAAAAGAGAATATAAATAAAGAATAAGAATACAATATGCAAAAATTAAACACTTTCAATGGCATTTTGCTATAAATAAAATTAACTGTACAGGTGGAAAAGGGAAGAAAATATTTTTAATGTATATATTAAGAAGTAGTGTGTAGGTGAGTCCACACTCTAGGTATTGTCCTGATGAAGTGTCTGAATGGCCTGTAGGAAGAAGGTTGTCCTAATTCTCTCTGTGTTTGCCTTCAAGGAACGAAAGCTCTTCCCTGA
Organism: Hemibagrus wyckioides; assembly: GCF_019097595.1. Classification (NCBI taxonomy): domain Eukaryota; kingdom Metazoa; phylum Chordata; class Actinopteri; order Siluriformes; family Bagridae; genus Hemibagrus; species Hemibagrus wyckioides. Next base: position 15,006,609 of record NC_080734.1, on the reverse strand, counting down.
CCGCAACAGAGAGAAGAAAATCAGTTGACAATGATAGTGACAAACTATGGAACTGGGTTAATCTTGTCATTCCTCCCACAGTTTGCCGTCACTATGACATACATGCACAGGCCGACTGATTTATTTCGCTCAGGAGGATTCGTAATATCATTTGTGAAATACTGGTAGCTAGAGTAAGAAAACATTTATTTCATTCATTATAATGAAGGAGGGATAAAATGAATCCCCACTTGCCATTTACATGTCCAGAGGCAGGGTATCCAAAGTATTATTATTATTATTATTATTATTATTATTATTATTATTATTATTATTATTATTATTATTATTATTATTATTATTATTATTATTAAACACAGCATACTCCAGTGTCCAGCAGTGTTGTTGGTCCTTTCCAATTTTTTTAAAGATATAACTTTATTAAATTCCAAAAGATATTCTTTTGCCAGAGACATGGCTTCAGATTACAAGAGAAATAAATCAATGAAATATAATTTAAAAAAAAAAAAGAAAGAAATATCCTATATATACAAAATATACTCAAAAGTACAAAAAAGGAGCTAGGGAACTAAGAACATATTGCATATGATGTGATATTGCACATGGTATGGTATTGTACATGGTGTTATATTGACGTACATTGTCATTTTCTTTCTGCCATGATTTGTCTTCTCAAGCTCTGAATTCAAGCACATTCTTTGTATCTGTGTAGGTCTGTGTTAGGTCTTGTATGGCATATTCTTATGGAACATCCACCTGTACTGTCCTCCCAGTTGGCCACAGTGTACACCACATTCCTGTATTCCATCCCTCATGCTACAGCTTTTATTATAGCCCTCAGAGAAGGATGTAGTCCGCTTTTTATCATGCTTTCACATTCTTTTCTTACCATCACTCATATATATATATATATACACACATTCATTTATATACATTTTTTCCATATACTGTCTTCCCGTTTTTCACCTGTATAGTAAAGCATTTCACTGCATGTTGTACTGGGTATGGTTGTGTACCTAATATTAGAATACAAATTGCTCCAAATATGCTTGTTGTATGTGGAAAGAGACAGACATTTTTATGTGAAAAATTCCAGAAACATTTTCAATATACATCCAGTCACTTACTGTTTATTTTCACCATTACCACCTAGCACATATCCTCTAATTAAGGTTTCCAAGAGAGCTGTTTACTGTATAATGTGGTGCTGGTGATGGGAATATGTGTGCTCATGTGATGTGTGGGTGTTTGAGAGTGTAGCCTGTGGGTGATCCATTTGTTTGATATGCAATTAATACTGCATGCTCATTAAAGAAAATGGTGACAGGTTGTTTATTACCTGAGGAAACGTGACAGGTTGTTCATTACCCAAGGAAACAAACGTCCGAAAAGATGGTAGAAGTGTGTTTCAGACTGTGTCGGGTCAGAGACTAGATGTCTTATTTTTGCATCTTGATGTCACAGCAAACTAATACATGCAATACGTATATATATATATATATATATATATATATATATATATATATATATATATATATATATATATATATATATATATATATATATTTATATGTATATAAAATCATCTCATAGAGGTATTGTAAGGGAAAGGTATAAGTAACAAATGTATAAAGTTCAGAGGAACAGTCCACGTTAAACTTGCCAGTTTATTATCCTTGTTGTTACACCCATGTGCCATTTCACAAGAGCACATGGGTGCTGATTAATTACTGTCCATCTGTTCCTGTGTGCCCCATTAATCCCATTAATCAATGCAAAGGGACCACGAGAGGTCCACCACTGACTGGGTGTTATTTGGGGTGTGTAAGGTGGGTATGTCAGCCATGTTGCAGAATTTTAACACCTCACTGACACTGCTGGGCTGAAAGTAGTCCAGCAATCAACCCGAAGCAGCCAACAGTGCTGTGTTTAGAAAGTGATCTCTGATGATGTTGATGTTAACAAAGACTATGTACGGAGAAAAGTAAGCAAAGTTATCATGCTATGTGATTCACTCATACTATCACATCAGTGTGGTGTGGTGAAGTGAAGTCAGAAAGAATCTGCTAACAGTGTTTAGATGAGAGCTCTTCTTTCTCTTAATCGTTTAACATCGTTACCTCATGCCATCATCACAGAGGTGTAGCAAAGTTGTTAGAGGTATCTCCAGTGAATTTTATGACGGTGTTGCAAGTTTTGTTAATTGAAGAGTGCTTTTTACTGAGAATAACCGATTTGTTGAATTTTACGTTTGTCCACTTTTTGTGCTTTCACTACACTACCACTGGTTAATCACAGCAGGGTCAAATGTAATAGCCTTCTTACTGTTTAAAGTATATTTTAATGGAATTTCTGGTGTTTAAATTAGTAACATGATGAACTAGACTTGGTGGTTTAGGCATCCGTAACCCTACTTTCTGATTTCTCTCTCTCTCTCTCTCTGTCTTTCTGGCAGTATCTTTGTTGAACCGTTTCCCTTGTTGATGGAAACAGGATCTAGGCTTATATATCATTCCTGCATGTCAAAGACTGTTGAACCGTTTTTCCACTTTGGATCTTTTTTTTCTCAGTACTGTACAGCCCAATCAGTGGTGTCCCTTCCCATGTTGATTTCTTTCATGGAAAAGAAAGGGGTAACAAAATCTACACATGATACAAGGGGATTTTATTTTGCCTAACACATGGAATCTATTTAGTGAATTGGATGAGTTGGTTTATATGAGAATATAAATGCTAAACTTTGCAACGCTGTGACCAGCACTGAAGCTTGACACCACTAATAATATGTGCATACACATTCACTGACTCTGTTTGTCAAATCCAGGTCTTCTTTCCGCCTACGCACGGCATTTCATGTCTGTAGTCAGTAGAAGGATTCCAAACTGTTGCCCTCAAGTATTGAAGATGTTAATGTGAGCTTGGAATCATTTCATACACAAGTCGCTAATCTCGCTGTCGCTTCTCTTCACACTACCACTCGTGCATATAAATATGGATAAGATTCAGTTTTTGAAAGTGGAAGAGCGTCATTCCGGATATCTTCCTTCCTCATATGTAGTAGGTGACATGACACAAAAACTATACAGTTAAAAAAGTATTTTGATTTGGTTTAATAAACCTAAATATACTTTAATTTACTAGGGAATGATTCAGTTCAAGGGGCAGCACAGGGGCTTAGTGGTTATCACTGTTGCCTCACAGCAAGAAGCTCCCGGGGTCGAACAGACAGACAGGCCTTTTTGTGTGGAGTTTGCATGTTCTCCCTGTGCCTGCGTGGGTTTACTCCAGGTACTCTGGTTGTGTGTGTGTGTGTTTATCTATATGTGAGGCCCTGTGATGGACTGATGACTTGTCCAGGGTGTACCTGGACCTGTCCAGGGTGTAGCCCAATGTGTGCTGGGATAGGCTCCAGCAGACCCCTGTGACCCTAATTAGGAATAAAGTGGATATAGACAATGGATGGATGATTCAGTTCAGCATTAGTGCAATTTGATATAGGCCAGATCGTATGAGATTCAGATTTATTTTTATTTATCTAGGCTTGTAAACTGATGCGGCCATATCAGACATGTTGGATCAGTTTGTTTTTTTTTTCTTTTCTTCAATTCATATGGACTTTTTCTTCTACACAATCTAAGCCTGATAGTAGCATTGTTAACTAACAAAAATATATAATGTGAAGAGCTTTTCAATAACGAGACGTTTATTTAAGATTTATGAAACTTTTGTAACTGTCACCAAGTCTTCCTCCATGGGAGCCGTCAGGACAGAGACATTAGTTCTTTTCAGGTACTCAGTATAAAGACACATATCAAGCTGCATCATGTTAATATCAAGAAAACAAGAAACTGGTGAAGGAACTACTATTAAATATACTTTATGCTATAATGCAACTATCTTCCATGGCATTAAATGCTATAAAAAAGGTTCAGTAGGATGTGTGATTTTTTTCATAAATTTAACACTGGAATTATTTACAAATTGTTGTGGAGCCAGAAACCTAAAACACATCTGGGCGTTGTGTTATTGGAAAATAAACAACTTTGAAATGGAAATGCTTCATTGTAGATTTTTTTTTCCCATTGTGTCTAACAGGTTGAGCAGCAGTCAGCTACAGTGGATTTCTTCATCATGTGCAAAATTTAGACATCCTGTTGTTTCCATATCAACTACGTTACATTCCTCAATTTCTCATGTAGATTTCAAACACTTATGTTTTACTTCTTTATGTATTCTCCTTCCTTTTTGTACACTCAAGTGTTATCTCTGTGTGACAGCCCAGGGCTCTGGCAGTGGTTTCACTTCTATCGCTCCATGGTGTTCATTTCTGCAGAACTCCATGTCGAGCCTCAGAGGGAAAAGTCATTTATGGCACTGCATATGCTCAGATTTTTTTTTTTTAATTCCTTCTTCTGAACTTCTCTATCAGCACAGATTACTCAGGGAACACATTACCTACCTGCACACACACACAAAAAAAGCCCTCCTCCAATCCACCACGTAGCCATGTAATGAGTCTGATGTGCCTTTTGAAGAGCAGGCATGTTATTTTCCCTCAAGCCCCCAGGCCACCCTGCCGTGCAAATGATTATGAAATTGAAATTAAAACTATAAATATATTCTGCCTCTGACTCTTATCACCATCCGCACAAAGTGCATACAAATCAGGCCCAGATCAGGGCCCCTGTTCGGGACTCTTCTTTAAAGCTGGGATAATTGCTAATTGGGTATCTAGGTGTGAAATGGGTTCTTCTAGGTGGAATTTTAAATGTGAAAGAGACAAGAAACATTTTTACCCTCTCGACTTTTTTTTTTCTCTTTCTTTTTTCCCTTTAAGAGATGTCATTGCTGGTTCTGGTGACACGCCCGCAGGCATTAACAGCAGAACGAGACAAAAGAATAGAGACTTCTCATTTCAAATTGAAACCTCTCAGGATGTCTCTGCAACAGAGAGCCAAAGGTGATGAAGTCTACTGCTACATTTAAATGCATTTGTCTAGCTGTATACAGCTGAAGGTTAGGGGTAATAATCAAGTCCTGAAGTGCCAAGTGTTCTTGTGCCAAGTGGTTCTGGGATATAAACCCAGTCACTTTCACAGAACTGCTAAGGCGTCACTGCACTGTGGAGAGAGTCTGTAGATATTTAATTTTATATGTAGCTAATATTTAAAAACTTTTGTATTTGGTATATATTTGATAAAACAGACGGACAATAGATCTTTATTTCTGCAGCATCTGATGAAACTTTCCAACAATAAAAAAGATCCTAAGTGAGATTCAAATATCACACACATTTTTTTTTTAAAGATGAGTTGCCAAAAAAATACTGCATCATAATACAAAATTAATTGTGAAATAAAATCTACAATATGAGGAAACCCTGTTTGACTCATACATGAATAGCAGGATTGTTCATTTCCGAACCAGTGCACAATCTCAATGAACATGATGATTGAACAAACATCTATTTCTGCATTCCCACCTTGTAATGTTGTTATTAAAAGTAAACAGAGAGATGTATTAGACTATTTGATTATATGAAAATATACACAGACCGCGGTCACACACTCAGAGAAGCATGAAATACAATGCGCAGTGCCTCATTAATTAGCAAGTGCATGTGTGTGAGAGATTTAAATCACATTCACATTCTTTCATGCCTTTTAAAGTAGTCCTATATATCTTTTAGTTTCCCCTCCATCTAATTATAGCAGTGTGTATCCAAGTGTGTATGAGACAGAGTAAGGGTAAGTTTTAATTTTGGGGATGCGCCCTCCCTTCTCTCTGCACCTTTAAGAGCGCCTGCATGCCTGAGCTCATAGCTGAAGGTCATTAAAAAGCACGTTTAAAAAAAAAAAAAACAAGCTCTCAGCTCTGCGGTCCAATATAGCGCATGCGCACTGCCCCGGGACTCATACACTCTCAGACCGCAATATGGCGAGAATGCCTGGCAGCGGGCACCACTGCTGTGGCGACGACACGACCCCGGCGTCCGGGGACAGAGAACGGGACACAGAGGACGGAGAGGAAGGAGAGATTCAGGAGATCCAGATCACGGTGGACGAGGGGGAAGAGTGCGAGGATGAAGAAGCCGAGTTGGAGCCCAAGAACTGCGAGAGCGCGGAAGCGGTCCTTATGCGGAATATAGACCAACAGCGCGGGGGGCACGAGCTGCACATGTCTCCCCTGGACCCGGATGCTGATGAGGGAGAGACGACTCATCTGTCCGTATCAGAGCGCTCGCGTCTGAGCGAGAACACGCGCTTGGCCACGCGTTACGCTGTGCGGATTTTCCGCGAGTATTTGAGCGAGACGGCACAGAGTACGAACTTCGAAAGCATGGACAAACACGGACTCTGCAGGGTCCTGCGCGCGTTTTACTCAGAGGCGCGCTCCAAGAGCGGTCAGTTGTACAGCAAGTCGTCGCTGATCAGCATACGCAGTTCGCTCAACCGGTATCTCAACGAGCCGCCCTTCTGCCGCACGCTCGACCTGACCAAGGACCCGGAGCTGCGCAGTGCCAACCTGGCGCTTGCTGCTGTCATTCGCCGCCTAGAGGAGCAGGGCGCCGGACCCGTGGTTCAGAAGCAGGCGATCACGCGCGCCGACCTGCGCAGACTCTATGCGTCTGCCGCGTTCAGCGCGCGCACCCCGTTCGGACTGCTCAACAAAGTGTGGTTCGAGACGTGCATGTACTTCTGCACAAGGGGCCGAGAGAACCAGCGCGAGCTCGAGGAGGACTCTTTCGGGCTCGCCACGGACGAGGACGGGAGGAGGTTCGTCTACTTCAAAGCGCTCGGACCGTACCACAAGTCCCGCTCTTCATCCTGGAGCAGGAAAAGATCAGACACGGATGAGGAAAACCTCCCGCGCATGTACGAAACCGGCACGGAGTTTTGCCCTTATGCAAGCTTCGTGAAGTACCTGTCAAAGCGCAACCCCGCGTGCAGGGCTTTTTTCCAGCGTCCGCGCGATCACTGCAGCGAGAACGACACTACGTGGTACGAGAATAAAGCCGTGGGCAAAAACCTGCTGGGCACGAGGATGCAGATGCTCTCACGCGCAGCTAAGCTCTCCAAAACATACACCAACCACTGCATCGGCGCCGTCTCCATAGCAACGCTCAACAGCGTCGCCGGCATCGGCTCGAAATTGGCGCCTCTACATGTTGCACCGGAAATGGTCAACGGAAGCCAGCGGCCACATCGCGACACCGAAGACCCACCGGACCTTGATACGCGTAAAATGTGCAAACGTCCACGAACGGAGATTTATTCCGCGCACGTGCCGGGACCGGGGTCTTCCCCTAAAAGACTTTGCGCTCGCCCTATGGCAGAAGACGCGAACCCTCCTGTACCGATTAAAGTCAGCGCGGATTCCGCGGCCCCCGTCGCCCCGGCTGCGCTTGAGCACAAAGGGGAACCTGCACTCGTGCTGTCTGCGCAGGTAATAACAACTTCAGGTCTAATTCAGAGCAAATATTCACCACGAGACGAAATATTGGTGCACGTTACGGCTTTCACACGGCGTCAATCAGTTGCTGTCAAAATGCACACTCGTGTTATAGTCGTAAATATTATGTTGGTGCGGCTGTGTCCTATTAGCTATTCAGGTAACAGTTAGACTACCTGCTGGTCACGTGGTCACTTAGGGATGTCCAGCTCCAGTCCTGATGGACACATTTGGGTCCATTTCCCTGCACTCATCACATAAACCAGCAGTTTTGGTAAGTGTGTTTGACCCGGAAACTCAGCAGACTGTGGCGCATGAATCACACTGGAGTTGGGAAACCCAAAGAGTCATGTTTAGTCTTTTGTAGATCCTCTATGATAGATATAATGAATATTTATATATATAGATAACTGTCTGAAAACAAGGTGGCATCTCTTGTTCATTCTCATGTTCATAAATATCTCTCAAAGCATTTTCATTCTCCATCATTGTGTAAGAATGCAATTAATGTATTTCTTTCTAAAATCCACTAAACACTTAAATAAATAAATCAAATGCCCTGCTGTCTCATCTTTGACTCATCTCTTTGCATTGTATGAAATATTTGTCTGCTGGAGTTTGACAAATATTTCAAGTCTTCATATAGTTGGGGGCTTCATTTAGTTGGTTGTAACTGTGTTGTTTAAACGTATACTATGTTGTTTCAATTCAGAGTGTGATGTAAGTGGGTTCATATCTTATCTACACATCATAACTAAGGATCTGATAGGGTTAAGATGTAAGGACTAAAATCATTTGCACAGAGAGGAGATTTCTCTGGAAGTGCACCTGCTCATTCTGGCCAGAATAATATAACAATGGGAAGTTATAAAGGGGGGGGGTGTTAGAACTGAAAATTCAGAAAGTGTGTTGTTTGAATTGTTCCAACTCTTGTAGTGATACAGCCCTAACTGTGCCATGTCATAGCTTTGACCATGTCACAATAGCATCTGAGTGAAAGAGATCAATTGTGTTAGAAACAAGAAAAGAAAGAAAACAATGTACACATCCCTGAAAAATAGCAGAATATGAGATTAAATGGGGGCACATATCCTGACTGGGTGCTGCTCTAGCACAAAATGTGCATCATTACAGGAAGTGAAAGCTTGTTTTCAGGTCAGTATATAAATATATAAACAGCTTGTTATATATATATATATATATATATATATATATATATATATATATATATATATACATACATATATAACAAACAAGCTGTTTTGGTGTTTATTCCATTTTGAGAAGTCCTGCTGATGGTCACTGCACTGTTTATATATAAATTCATTTATACAGAACAAACAGAAATTGTCTCAGACAAAGCTGAACATATGCAAATGACAGTACTTGTAGCTCTGCTTCAGTAATAAATAGCCTCTTTTATCTGCTAATGCCAAATGTATTAACCCTTGCTAAACTAGTAGTGATACCACTGATCATTATAATATGTGGTTTGTGTATGTGGTGTTTATATTCATATAATTTTTTCCAGCCCACTTATTTATCAGGAGTGTGACCTACATTCAGCATATCACATGATTGCAGGAGCTATTAGTTGTACTGGACATCCAGTGCAGTCCCACAGGAACACATTGGCTGCCTGTGGGGCTTCTCTCTCCAACTGTTTCACTCTCCGATGGTGTTTACTCTCTCATACATACAAATATCTCTCCATCTGCATACAAACCCATGTTAACACAGTCAAATATATTATATTTATATCCACTTTCTCATTCATACCTTGCTTTTGTGTCTTATGTCTGTGCCTCAGGAACATCGCAGCAGTGTGGCCATGTCGACTCGGCCTCGTTTGGCACAGTCTCCAGCCTCCCCAGTGGGTACAGCTGGCATCCCCACACCAGCCCAGCTGACCAAGGCCAACGCGCCAGTGCACATCGATGTGGGAGGACAGATGTACACCAGTAGTCTCGCTACGCTCACTAAATACCCAGAATCTCGGTAAAACTTGCACACGCTCCATTAAAACCAGGGTAGAAAAGGCATGCAAAATTAGATTTGGATTCATCAATCTATGTACACATATCATACACACTAGTGTACACAATAATGTAGAAGATACAGGTGTCTCAGTTCAGCTGGTATAAAAATTCGGATTTTGTGCTTGGGCCATACCACTAGCACTTTAACTTCAACACTGTCAAGACCTGGACTCTGGGTGCCAGTGATTGCTTTCCTGTTTGGCATGTTCCACAGTCCTAGTATAGGGGAACTGTATGAAGGAACAACAGCAGCTCATGACCACTCATAAGCAACTTAATGGGGAGGTATTAAACTTGCTTTAATAAACTACTGTCTAGTCATGGGCTTGATTAACCCTGTTATAAGCAGTTGAGAGTCAATGACATGTAGTCATCCAGCATTCAGTCTAGTAGGCCATTTTAAGTGGTTTCATGCATAACGTATTTAATATAGTGTTTCCCATCACCATTGTCTATGAGTCTTTGAGCTGCTCACAGAAGAGCTAATATTGTTAACAAGGTATGCCAGGTTTCAGGTTTCAGCAAAATTTCCTTTTCAGCTACATCACAAAAAATACAAGATCTGAAACTAGTGACAATTTGGGAATTGGAAAAGGGAGACAAATTCTTCTTATTTATTTTTATCAGTCAAACTGGTGCACAAACATTTCTGATTTCTAAAATCATGCTTTGTCAATACTTGCAATATATGGTCCTGTACTTACAACATTACACTTTGCATTTATTTTGCATTTATACTTTGCATAATTCATTAGATTTCTATACCACAGGATCCTTTAAACAGACCCTATTTGGTAATACCATGGCATCTAACTATCCTGTGTGCAGGAATGCACCTCTGCCACTAAAAATCCTCATAGAGCGAACATGGGGCAGTGTGATTCTTTCCCCAATGGGCCTCTACGGGCACTTGTTGCAATTTCCATTTTCAACCACTAGGTGTAATAATAACACTGTGGAATTAATATGCTCTATATGTCAGGGGAAATAAAGCACACTACTCCGTGATTGCACGTCGAAGAATGTGAGCAAATCAGTGGAACAAATCAATGAAGCCCTTTTTTTTTAAACCATTGGTCATTAAAAATAGCTACTTAATGTGGTGATTGAGGACTATAACATTTGTTGAATTAGCCTACTGTTCCTACAGACAAGCCACCGCTGTGAAGGAGAGAAAAGAGAAATTATGGAATGCAACTGACATTCATGAAAATCCTGTACAGTCAGAAAAATGATCTTATATCCTACTCCTGCTCCTGATTGTGTGTAAATGTACGTTTAAGAGTAGTAACTAATGAAAAACTCGACTTCTTAGTTCAAATCGTTTATTTATTTAAGTATAAAATAAAGGCTGTACGATGAGCAGGTCTGTGCCAATAGTAGATGTAAGCTGAGGTCATGCAATTGGCAGAATTGATATTACTGTAGGAGTTAGCAGATGATGCCCCTAGGAGGCAACGGATATTTAGAGACTGTTTTTTTGTTTGGTTGTTTTTTTTTCTTTTTTGCTTAAGTGAGTTCCATTTGCCACAGCATCGGGTCATTTATAAAAAGCTGTGTCAATGGTTTAGCCTCCACTGGTACCAGAGAAACTGACAATTATCAGTAATGCTTATAACATACTTATAATACTCAGTTGTACTGTTAAATCATTTCCTTCTGGCCTCACATATTTTGTGCTGCAAATTTAGCTCTGTAATTTCTCTGAATATCTTCGTCTCATCAGGCGATGTGTCTTCACTTTATACACTGCTAAGTACTGTTGTTGATTTTTAATTTATTATTCTAGATGTGAGTAAAAGCTTGCGGAAATCCTTCTCCATTTTTTGGGGAATTTTAAACTTTCCACTTTGTGAATTGGTCTGTTGTTGGCATTACCAAATGTGGTGTGCATGTGGCCTGGGAATTTACAGTGGACTGGCATTTATTAATATACACAAACGGCAATACAAAGAAAATCATCTTTTGAGTTGAAAAGTAAGAGGAGCCTCTATCAGTGTCAGCCCTGCTCTTTTAAACCAATGCACATACGAGCAGCTGATTGCAACAGAGCAAAATAGTAACAGAGAAAAATTAAACACTCTATGGCACGACATGCTATTTCCTGTTTCTTTACTAGTCATACAGATTCTGTTTTTTTTCTCATGTCATTCTTTATATGTGCCTGATCTGTTGCTTTTCTACAATGTATGTCATGCTCTCTAGATTTGCCATCTGCATTTCTTTTACTTCTAAATATATGTGTGTGTGTGTCTTGTCTATACTTATTATCTTGCTGACCAGTACAATTCTGCAGTGCCAGGGAGTGTTAAAGTCTCCTGGCTGCTGACTGAGTCAAACATCAAAGGAGAGAGCCTGCAGCACTGGGTCTCTAGCCAGCTTGACATCTTCTCTCTCACAGACCCTCATCCAAGCTCATACATACTAACACAAAATTATACTGCTTTCCACAGTCTTCTACACTCGCACATACGTCTCATACAGTGTTGCACAATTGTACATAGTCTCTTAACACATTTCACAGTCTCACACAGCATCACAACAGCTTACACAGTGTCATAAAGACACACAGCCTTATACACAGACTATTAACACATACAGACTCACACAACCTTATACACAGTCTCTTAACACATACACACTCACACAGCCTTATACACAGTCTCTTAACACATACACACTCACACAGCCTTATACACAGTCTCTTAACACATACACACTCACACAGCCTTATACACAGTCTCTTAACACATACACACTCACACAGCCTTATACACAGTCCATTAACACATACACACTCACACAGCCTTATACACAGTCTCTTAACACATACAGACTCACACAACCTTATACACAGTCTCTTAACACATACACACTCACACAGCCTTATACACAGTCTCTTAACACATACACACTCACACAGCCTTATACACAGTCTCTTAACACATACACACTCACACAGCCTTATACACAGTCCATTAACACATACACACTCACACAGTCTTATACACAGTCTCTTAACACATACACACTCACACAGCCTTATACACAGTCTCTTAACACATACACACTCACACAGCCTTATACACAGTCTCTTAACACATACACACTCACACAGCCTTATACACAGTCTCTTAACACATACACACTCACACAGCCTTATACACAGTCTCTTAACACATACACACTCACACAGCCTTATACACAGTCTCTTAACACATACACACTCACACAGCCTTATACACAGTCTCTTAACACATACAGACTCACACAACCTTATACACAGTCTCTTAACACATACACACTCACACAGCCTTATACACAGTCTCTTAACACATACACACTCACACAGCCTTATACACAGTCTCTTAACACATACACACTCACAGAGCCTTATACACAGTCTCTTAACACATACACACTCACACAGCCTTATACACAGTCTCTTAACACATACACACTCACACAGCCTTATACACAGTCTCTTAACACATACAGACTCACACAGCCTTATACACAGTCCATTAACACATACACACTCACACAGCCTTATACACAGTCCATTAACACATACACACTCACACAGCCTTATACACAGTCCATTAACACATACACACTCACACAGCCTTATACACAGTCCATTAACACATACACACTCACACAGCCTTATACACAGTCCATTAACACATACACACTCACACAGCCTTATACACAGTCCATTAACACATACACACTCACACAGCCTTATACACAGTCTCTTAACACATACACACTCACAGAGCCTTATACACAGTCTCTTAACACATACACACTCACACAGCCTTATACACAGTCCATTAACACATACACACTCACACAGCCTTATACAGTCTCTTAACACATACACACTCACAGAGCCTTATACACAGTCTCTTAACACATACACACTCACACAGCCTTATACACAGTCTCTTAACACATACACACTCACACAGCCTTATACACAGTCCATTAACACATACACACTCACACAGCCTTATACACAGTCTCTTAACACATACACACTCACAGAGCCTTATACACAGTCTCTTAACACATACACACTCACACAGCCTTATACACAGTCTCTTAACACATACACACTCACACAGCCTTATACACAGTCCATTAACACATACACACTCACACAGCCTTATACACAGTCTCTTAACACATACACACTCACACAGCCTTATACACAGTCTCTTAACACATACACACTCACACAGCCTTATACACAGTCTCTTAACACATACACACTCACACAGCCTTATACACAGTCCATTAACACATACACACTCACACAGCCTTATACACAGTCCATTAACACATACACACTCACACAGCCTTATACACAGTCTCTTAACACATACACACTCACACAGCCTTATACACAGTCTCTTAACACATACACACTCACAGAGCCTTATACACAGTCTCTTAACACATACACACTCACACAGCCTTATACACAGTCTCTTAACACATACACACTCACACAGCCTTATACACAGTCTCTTAACACATACACACTCACACAGCCTTATACACAGTCCATTAACACATACACACTCACACAGCCTTATACACAGTCTCTTAACACATACACACTCACACAGCCTTATACACAGTCTCTTAACACATACACACTCACACAGCCTTATACACAGTCCATTAACACATACACACTCACACAGCCTTATACACAGTCTCTTAACACATACACACTCACACAGCCTTATACACAGTCTATTAACACATACACACTCACACAGCCTTATACACAGTTTCTTAACACATACACACTCACACAGCCTTATACACAGTCTCTTAACACATACACACTCACACAGCCTTATACACAGTCTCTTAACACATACACACTCACACAGCCTTATACACAGTCTCTTAACACATACAGACTCACACAGCCTTATACACAGTCTATTAACACATACACACTCACACAGTCTTATACACAGTCTCTTAACACATACACACTCACACAGCCTTATACACAGTCTCTTAACACATACACACTCACACAGCCTTATACACAGTCTCTTAACACATACACACTCACACAGCCTTATACACAGTCTCTTAACACATACACACTCACACAGCCTTATACACAGTCTCTTAACACATACACACTCACACAGCCTTATACACAGTCTCTTAACACATACACACTCACACAGCCTTATACACAGTCTCTTAACACATACACACTCACACAGCCTTATACACAGTCTCTTAACACATACACACTCACACAGCCTTATACACAGTCTCTTAACACATACACACTCACACAGCCTTATACACAGTCTCTTAACACATACACACTCACACAGCCTTATACACAGTCTCTTAACACATACACACTCACACAGCCTTATACACAGTCCATTAACACATACACACTCACACAGCCTTATACACAGTCTCTTAACACATACACACTCACACAGCCTTATACACAGTCTCTTAACACATACACACTCACACAGCCTTATACACAGTCCATTAACACATACACACTCACACAGCCTTATACACAGTCTCTTAACACATACACACTCACACAGCCTTATACACAGTCTATTAACACATACACACTCACACAGCCTTATACACAGTTTCTTAACACATACACACTCACACAGCCTTATACACAGTCTCTTAACACATACACACTCACACAGCCTTATACACAGTCTCTTAACACATACACACTCACACAGCCTTATACACAGTCTCTTAACACATACAGACTCACACAGCCTTATACACAGTCTATTAACACATACACACTCACACAGTCTTATACACAGTCTCTTAACACATACACACTCACACAGCCTTATACACAGTCTCTTAACACATACACACTCACACAGCCTTATACACAGTCTCTTAACACATACACACTCACACAGTCTTATACACAGTCTCTTAACACATACACACTCACACAGCCTTATACACAGTCTCTTAACACATACACACTCACACAGTCTTATACACAGTCTCTTAACACATACAGACTCTCGTACAATCTCAGATTCCTCAGAATATTATACAGACTCATACAGAGTCACACAGTCACATACAATCTCACAGAATTATAGGGACTCATATTCTCATAGTTTCTCGTACAGACTCACATAGTGTCATACAGTCTCAGTCCCTCACAGTATCACACAGATGTACAGACTCACACAGTCTCATAAAGACTCAGCCTCATACAGACTCACACAGTCTCAGTCTCTCATTGGTTTGTAGAGTATCATTCAGACCTGCACAGATTCACACACACACACATAGCCTCTTTCAAAGTCACAGTCTCATGCAGTATTATACAGGTTCATAATTTTTCACACTTTCACCATACTGCCTCATACATATACACAGAGACTTATTCAGGCTCTCATACTCACATATTCACACATTCTCACAGTGGCACACACAATATATTCCTACAGTGTCATAAACAAATACTTTCTTTGCTATACAGCAATGTCAGGGCATCATGCGCCCCAGGGAACCTATCATTCTATATTATACTGTATACCTTTGTGTTCTTCATGTATATGGGCCCTGGCTTTAAACATATGCTCCTTATCCAAATGCGACAGTGGATGTGGTCTAAAACACTATTCTCTGGTGATACATGCATAGTGACACATGCAGGTTTTTTTCACCCCTGGCTACAACAAATACAGCTTTGTCAACAGCATCCAGGTATACACAAAACTGTGACATCTGCATAAGCAGCTTAGCGCCTGCAGTCATGCTGCTCTGCTTCTCATGACTGCTAATCATGTCGATTTGTTTGCGTGTGCGTACTCTCGGGCGCTCACAGGGGGCTGGTGTACTATAAGGCACCTCTGTGGCATCTGTGG
Organism: Hemibagrus wyckioides; assembly: GCF_019097595.1. Lineage (NCBI taxonomy): Eukaryota > Metazoa > Chordata > Actinopteri > Siluriformes > Bagridae > Hemibagrus > Hemibagrus wyckioides. Next base: position 14,990,189 of record NC_080734.1, on the reverse strand, counting down.
AACATGTGGCGCATTGTAAGGCTGGCTTGCTGATGGACACACACACACACATCACACATATGAATATGCACAGGGGAACCGATGCATTGAAAAATACACTGCTGTCCTCTACAAAATGTTGAAAGCCACTAAATTTCTCTCACGTTCTTATGCACAGGATTGGCCGTTTGTTCGATGGCACAGAGCCCATTGTGCTGGACAGTCTAAAGCAGCACTATTTCATCGATCGTGATGGTCATATGTTCCGCTACATCCTCAATTTTCTCAGGACATCCAAGCTACTCATCCCAGATGATTTTAAGGTCTGTTTGATTCTATGTCCATTTCCATTTCCACATTTGAGATTGCAGTGATCTGAGCAAGTTCAGATCATTACTCAAAACTCATCTTTTCAAGACTGTAATATTTAATAAATAATAATATTTAGTAAATGCTTTTTGGTATTGTTTTTTAATTGACTATATGTGATTAATGGTGTAAGGTTTTATTTAATGTATTGTTTTGTCATTTGACTATTTAAATATTTATGTAAAGTATCTTTAAGTATGTAGAAAAGCTCTCTATAAAATATTATTATTATTATTATTATTATTATTATTATTATTATTATTATTACTAGTTTTATTATTATTAAGTAGTACTAGTAGTATTTTATTATTATTATTATTATTATTATTATTATTATTATTATTATTATTATTATTATTTCTAATCAAGAGAATTGCTTTCTCTCATTTTTAGACACACAGTTAAGTGAATCTGCTCTTTATTTCTGGACCGATATAAAAATCTGATTTAAAATTCTGTGGAATAAAATTCAGCATACTTATATTTCAGATGTTTTCCAAATATGAATACATTATTCAGAAAATTCAGGCTATTATACTAATAATAGTCAGTATATAGTCCTGAAATATAGTCCCAAAAATAGTATCAATATAATAGTCCTACACACCTCTGTATTTAAAAAGAAAACAGAAAACAGGTCATTTATTCCACAACTGTGTCTGCTTTAAATCCTAACAGAGATACAAATACTTGGAGCATTAAACATTTCACTTCTACTGCATTTACATAAGCAAGCCCCAAACACAGTACACAGGTCAGCTGATACTTAATATTTTATACCTAGTAATTAATTAAAGAATTATTTTTCTATGTATGTGTGAGCAGGACTACTGTCTGCTGTATGAGGAGGCTCAGTATTTCCAGCTGCAGCCACTGCAGGCAGAGCTTGAGCGCTGGCATACGGAGCGAGACTCAGGGTTTGTGTCACGGCCGTGCGAGTGTGTGGTGGTGCGTGTGGCTCCCGAGCTGGGCGAAAGGATCACGTTGAGTGGTGATAAGGCTCTCATCGAGGACATTTTCCCCGAGATTGGAGATGTCATGTGCAATTCAGTCAACGCAGGATGGAACCATGACTCAACTCATATCATCCGGTTCCCGCTGAACGGCTACTGCCATCTCAACTCTGTACAAGTAGGTTGCACAACAACAAAAAATTCTGTAATGTACACTCATTATTGGTGTCTATAATGTTGTTAACAAAAAAGGGTGTTCATAATTTTTACAACCCAGAAAATGTCATAGATAGATAGATAGATAGATAGATAGATAGATAGATAGATAGATAGATAGATAGATAGATAGATAGATAGATAGATAGATAGATTATGACTCTTATTAATCAGCAGCTTAATAATCTGCTAAATACAAATATAAAATGTCTGTGTGTGTGTGTGTGTGTGTGTGTCTCTAAGGTTCTGGAGCGGCTCCAGCAAAAGGGATTTGAGATTGCTGCTTCATGTGGAGGTGGTGTGGACTCATCTCAGTTCAGCGAGTACGTTCTACGGCGAGAGATCAAGCAAGTTCGAACCGGGGTCCTGACTTCAGTTATTCAGATTAAACAGGAACCATTGGACTAGTTGAAAATGATCCTTTTTTTTTTAATGATTCTAATAGAGCTGCCATATCACACTACAACAAGGCAAAGGTTTGTTTTAAAACTTTTCGACTTGTGATGACCGGATTTCATCTCCACCAGTCTCATGAAAAGAAGTAAAATCAAAAGTAACCCCATCCAGGGCTCTGTGTACTATTAATATTCTCAGACAACGTATCTCTTAAGCGTATTATCAGATGATGTTATAATCAGAAATCACTGCACATACACACAAAAGCACAAAATAAAGGAATATGCAAATATTTTTTATTCTAGTCTCTGTCTCTCTTGCACACGATTCTTTTTATATGTTGATCTTTCGGCTGCTCCACGTGTGTGAGGGGTCTCCACAGCAGACCAACTGGCCCACACAACAACTTGGCACAGGTTTTACGCCGGATGCCCTTCCTGACACAACCCTCCCAATTTATCCGGGCTTAGGACCGGCACTGCATCCAGTGGCTGGGGTTTGAGCACTGGCTGGGGATCGACTCCGGGCCTTCCGCATGGTAGGCGAAAACCTACCACTGAGCCACCAACGCCCTTGTGATTCTTTTTATAGCATTTTTGTAAAAATTTTAAATGCTGGAGAAATTTTAACAAAAGTTCAAAATTATTCATGAAGTCCTTCACAAATGGAAAGCTGTTCAGGATGTACTTTAGGAACAGAGTAGGGAATTTGTAAAACAACCTAGGCTTTTTCAAAAATTATTAAATTTTAACCAGAGGGAAATTCAATGGCAAAAGCTCAGTTGCATATTATTATTTAAAATGTATACGGAAAATGCCAATTTCTATTTTACTAATAATGGGGAAACAAAGATCATTAGGCTAAAATGTACACGTTACTTATAAGAATATTTTAAATCATGATGTTTAACAGCAAATGGTATCCACAACATAGCCAAAAGTATGTGCATTCCTGACATACACGTCATTTTTGTTAGTGTAAAAGCCTTTTTGATAAGAGCCGAAAATGGCCAGATTGGTTTAAGCTGCTAGGAAGGATTTAGTAACTCAAATAGTCACTCTTTACAACTGTGGTGAGCAGAAAAGCATCTCAGCATGCGCAAAACACTGAACCTTGAGGCGAATGAGCTACAACAGCAGAAGACCACACTGGGTTCCTCTTCTTTCAGCCAAAAATACGAATCTGAGCCTATCATGGGCATATAGTTACCTAAACTGGACAGTTAAATATGAGAACAAAATCACCTGGACTTTTCTTTCAAAGATTCTTGTTTTTGGCTGACAGGAGTTGATATAGTCTATATCTTGGTACGCTCTGTCCTGGGCTGACGGTGGCCCTTGGTGTGTCACCATTTGTTTATGACCTCATCTTATTACCATGATATCCTTTGTTTTGTCCTAGAAATTCTCTCTGTTCTGTTTTGAGAACATATGCCGAACACAGACACTCAGTGACAGTTCCGTCTTCCGTATCTTAGATAAGCCTTTTCATAATAAAATTGTAAAACTGCCAGTAAACACGTCAACCACCACGTCTGTTTCTGCTGAAGTCTTTTGTTTACCTTTAGATAACAATGAATATTATACCTTTCTCCTGTATAAATATTCCCTGTTCGTCTCATTCAATTTCAAAGAGTTCTGCTATTCAATCACTGTCTCTGTATGGTTCTTTAGCATCTCTTCCCTGAATTCAGCTCTGGAGACAGTGACGGCAGCAGCACGACTCAGGCTTCTTCTCCGAGTTAACCCGAAAATTCTAACAGCAGTGGAACATGACATGGTCTTCTGCTTTTGTAGCCCATCCACATCAAGATTTGATGTGTTGTGCATTCTGAGATGCTTTTCTGCTCACCACGGCTATAAGGAGTGGTCATTTGAGTTACTTTAGACCTCCTTCCAACTCAGACAAGTCTGATCATTCTCTGATCTCTCTCACAAACAAGGTGTTTCAAGATTGTTGTATTTTTGTCCCTATTCTGTGTACCATTCTGTGTTGGACTGTTAATCAGGAGTATCTGAAATATTCAAACTAGTCCATTTGGCATGTTAAAGTCACTCTGATGTCTGATTTGCACATTGCATTGAAGCCCTTGGTCTATATTCACATGATTTTGGGGCAGTCTGGCCACATTGCTGCCACGTGATTAGATAACTAAACATTAGCAGGTGCACAGTTGTTCCTATTAAAGTGGCCGGTGAGTGTATATCGCGACAAGGTATTTAGTGCAGATATAATCTTATAGTGCTATGGTCAGGATATTGTATGTATTCATTAGTTTATTGTTTTATTATTATGAAAGTGTAAAAAGGCGCGTGAAGAAGATTGTGAATAAAGCTAGCACTGGCGCTAAGTATTAGCTTATTAATGACCAGGCTGTGATTCAGAGCTCAGGTGACCGAAGAGGCGGGTTCGTTTAAATTCCTCACTGAAAGAAGCTAATGGTCAGGAAACTGTTCACACTGCAAGAAGCACGACGATTTATACCAAACGAGCGGGTGCTTCTGACATGGCACGACGCCGTTTGTGTCCTAAATTTCTGTCATGTCTGAAAGCGAAAGCGCAAACGCCGTTAGAAAACTCGATGCCTCGGCAGAGAAAGGAGACACTCCTCCACTAGCACCGTGCACTCAGGTATCAGATCAACACCATGCACCCGATGCTTCCAGCGCGTCTTACACTTCAACCAAAGAGTCAGCACTTACACAGGAAAGTAAAACTCAGACACCAGAGCCATCTGAAGCACACAAAAACCATTCTGCTGAAGCTGAAGGTCCACCCTCGAGCATGCTGAACAATCCTGCTACGCCTGTGACCTTCACTGCCTCCATGACTCCAGCACCAAATGCCATAGTGAGCTCTGTGCCTGTCAGATCTGCTACGCCGCTGGTGGTGGGGGCGAGAGTGGTGTCTGCAGCGATTACAGCAGCCGGGGCTAGTGGACAGACCTCGGCATCAAATCCTGGAGGACTGTCCAACCAGATCAGACCTCCAGCAGTGACCCAGGCTCCTCTCCAAGCAGCGGTCATGGCTCTACCGAGGACTTCACCGCAGAATGTAACAGTGTCGCGGAGCCTTCAGACCACGTCTCTCCAGCTTCCTGCAAACTTTCAGATTCCACAAGGTTTGTGTTGAGGCTTCAGATAGAGTTGTAATAAGGGCGTCTCTGATTTGTCCTTTGTAAGTGCTTCATCGTACCATTGTGTGGTCTAGGTATGGTTTTAATTCGCAGCGACAGTGGCCAGTTGATGTTGGTTTCCCAGCAGGCTTTGGCTCAAGCACAGGCCCAGGGCTTTGTGCCCAAAACATCCAGTGTCACTACAGCTGTAAGACCACAAGCCTCCCAGGTGTCTTTTTCTATATTTATTTATTATTTTGTTCCAACTCAGTATACCAAGAGGATACTTAACATAATTAGAATAGCAATAGTGGCATATTTTTATGTCAGTTTTACTGTCATCTCATTCATACATGTGTATGTAGAGGAACAAAAATGAAGCCCTGAACACAGGTAGCCTGAGTTGTACAAAACAGCATGTATTGTGTTACCACGTTGTGAAAATTCTTATTCACAGGCAACAGCTACATCGATCATCAGAGTTTCTCTTCCATCTACATCTACAACAGTAGCCACCTTAGTAAAACCTACCTCCTCGACAGGAAAGGCTGTTCTGAAGCCCAGCTCCACCATGACTACTACCATAATCAAACCTACAACTACAGGAAGCACAATTATTAAAGCCTCCTCAGTGTTAGGGACTGGCATTAAGCCAAACTCCATCACAGGACCCACGGTCATTAAAGCAGCCACTGCTCAGAAACCTCCGACAAGCAACACAACAGGAACCATAAGCCAAAGGACAGTCACAGGCACCAATGTTTCCTCTACATCTGTAGTAAAGGTAGGTCTGTGTTTTTTAGTATGCAGGCACTTATATGGCAGGTATTTAAATACAAAATAATCTGGGGTTTTTGTATTTATTCAGTCTATAGGCAAGGCATCACTTTCTTCATCAGTTACTCAGAGCATCCGCCCAGTTACCATTGGCCCTCGAATTATCTCCCCAAATATTCCCATCAAAGCCACCAGGAGTAGCAAAGTCTCCACTCCGGTCACTGTCACAGCCGTGAGTCATTTTTCCATCATCCTTCTTGATGTTTTTGTGTGTATGTTGCCTTCACAAAGTTAAACATAAAGCAAAATAATCAAAACTTGCTTTTACACCAGACATGTCCTCTAATCTAAACCCTGACCTAATCTGTCACCTGACTGAGTACCTGTGTCTCTGCATCTGGAGGTTGGGTTGGTGACGTAGTTTCCTGTAATTGTATTATTTACAGTAAACTTACTGAAATAATGATGGGGTGTCAATTCATCTGAGCAGTCAGTGATCAGTGTGTTTCTATTTTAATATTCTTGATAGCCTGGCATGAAAAGTAATCCAATGCAGTACAAATTATTGAACATACCTTTATTAATTGACTAGAAATAAAAACAATAAAATTTCAAAAAGACATTTAACATGTAACTGCATATAATATATTCAATACATTAATTCCTGCTTGAAATCCCAGTATTCAAGAAAGAATATTCTTTCAAGTAAGTGTTTGTAATCTTGATTAATTGCATTATTGACCCTATATGTGGTAAACAATTAAGAAATTATACCGTGATGTATCTTAATTTGTTCAAGTGTGTCTTTCCTTCGGGAACTTTATGTGGTTTGTTTTGCTGACAGGAGACACTGGAGAATGTAAAGAAATGTAAAAACTTTCTGATCACTCTAATGAAGCTGGCATCGAGCGGGACCCGTTCACCTGACATGGCTCAGAATGTCCGCAATCTAGTCAAAGACCTGCTGGTGTGACATCACATCCTTTTCATTTTGTAGTTCTACTTCTTCTACACCAGGTTTAAGGGGTTTTTTTTTTTCTCATCAGGACGGACGTCTCGAAGCTGAGGAGTTCACTGAAAAACTTTACATGGAGCTGAAATCATCCCCGCAACCGTACCTAGTGCCCTTTCTTAAAGTAAGATCTGGCCTTTTGTGAGTTTGATATCAAAGGAATGGTGATGAATAAAGAATTTAGTCTGAGGGTTTCTTGTCTTTTTCAGAGAAGCCTTCCTGCTGTGCGTCAGCTCACCCCAAACTCTCAGCTCTTCATCCAGCAGAGTGAGCAGCCCAAAGCCTCCTCTTCATCCACAATCACCAGCAGTGCCCAGAAACCCAGCCTTTCATCCTCCACCACAATCTCTCAGCCTCTTCGAGGCAGCGTATCAGCTAGACCCCCTCAAATGGTAAGCTCACATGGCACAGAATGTTCAGATATAAAACATACAATTTCCTAAGTAAGATTTGCTAATAATTTAACAGTTAAGATTTTCTAAAAGTTTTTCAGCTTTCATGCACAACAGTCTTTAGAGTTTACTCAGAGTGGTTCAGTAAAGAAAAGCATCCAGTGAGGAGCAGTTCTGCAGATGGAAACATCTTGTTGATGAGAGAGGTCAACTGACAACTGCCAGACTGGTCTTAGCTGACAGAAAGACTTCAGTAACTTAGATAATCACTCTCTACAACTGTGGTGTGCAGAAAAGCATCAAACCTTGAGGTAGATGAGCTACAGCAGCAGAAGACCACATCAGGTTCCACTTCTCTCAGCCAAGAACTGAAAGCTGAGACTGCAGTGAGCACAGACTCACCAAAACTGGACAATTGAAGTGTCTCACAGATGGTAGGGTCAGAATTTGGCACCAACAGCCAGACCTGTAATGGTGTGGTTTTTATTGCCACACTCTGGGCCGCTAATACCAATTGCTGCTTGAATGCCATTGTCCATTTCAGTATTGTTGCAATCCATGACTAGAATTTACTTTCAAATGGCCGCATGATAACACACCGTGTCACAAAGCAAAAAAAAAACAGATCTTGTGAACATAGAGTTCAGTGTTCTTCAGTGGTCTTCCCAGTCACTGTATCTGAATTCAGTAGGACACCTTTGGGATGTGGAAGAACAGAGGAAACAGTTTTCAAGCACAGCATGAAAGCACATCTAAAAAAATCCTCTCACCATGGACCAGAATCTCAACATCTTGTGAAATCCTTGCCAAGAAGAACTGAAGTTGATTTGAGCTGAACTGGGTAAATAAATGACCCACAGGTTGTAACTAAAATTGCAAAGTAAAGACAATAAGCTCAGGTGCATATAATAACATTAACACTGAAACACTGAAAGTTCATGCAAACATACACAAAGCCCTGCCTCATGGACTCTACAATTACAACTCTACAAAACAGCAGAGTTTGTCCAAATTACTTAAATAGTTAGCTGAGGGTTTGCAAGCACACTTTGTTTTCCTAGCTAGTATGTACTGTTATCGACTTACAATTTATCTCATTTTATACAACTGAGCAATTGAGGGTTATGAGCCTAGCAGTGGCAACTTAGTGGACCGGGGATCTTTCCGATCAGTTGTCCAGCACCTTAACCACTAAGCTACCACATCCCCTTTGTACAAGGCCTTGTGTATAACACTTAAATCATTTGCTATCTATTGAGCAAATTACAAATCAGCCAGTTAAATCTCTTCAAAGTATATTAAATGAAGGAACTTTATACTATTATTTATACTAAGTCTAGTTATTTTTATTTGAAACCTCGTGTGAAGACGTGACCAAAAACTATATACTAATGTTTTTTTCTTCTGTCCAAGTTTTTAATTCAGTTTGAAATAGTGAAAGTGAGCCCCTTTGCTGAATTGTGACTCATTTTTCTGACATTTTGTCCAATTTATCTTCATTCTCTGGTTTAGTTCCTGCCACCCACACTTCAATATAATTCACTTAAAGCCACCAATACCCCCCCTCCGCTCCTGTTATCGCATGCTTGATGCAGTAATTTTCAAATGTCATTTGTCATCTTTTAATCTAATTGTGGGGATTTTATTGTTTATTGCATTTTGTTTATATTGAAGAATATCTCCAGAAATATTGCCCCTCATTTTTCTTACACCAAAGGTACACACACGTGTGCACACACACACACACACACACACACACACAGTTTCACACAGAGTGTTTGAAAGCTGACATTTACATAGAGCATTCCCTCTTGGTTTCTTGCATTGCCAGTGAGATATGGGTAGTTCTAATTCTGCCTGAATGTAATAGCTATGCTACATTTGAGGAGAGGTTTTGTATTTGTATTTGATCAGGTGATCCAGCAAAGCAAAGGAGTGATTGTGGAGCAACGTCTGACCTCCTCATCCCATGTTGTGTTACCAGTGCAGAACCACACACAGCCCAAGCAGCCGGTCATTCAGACCAACACACAGGCAGCAGGTGGTCTTCTTCCTTATTCTCTTTTTCCTCCTTATCCTCTCTTCGACCTTATTCTCTTCTCCCTCCTCCTTATTCTCCTCTTACTCCTTCTTCTCCTCCTCCTTATTCTCTCCCCCCCTTATACTCTCTTCCTCCTTATTCTATTCTTCCTCCTTCTCCCTCCTCCTCCTTATTCTCTTATTTTACACCTCCTACTTATTTTTCTGCTCCTTATTCTCCTCTTTCTCATTATCCCACTGCCTTATTCTCCTCTTCCTCCTTATTCTTCTCTTCCTCCTTTTTTCCTCCTCCTTATTCTATTCTTCCTCCTTTTCTTCCTCCTTATTCTCCTCTTCCTCCTTTTTTCCTCCTCCTTACCCCCGCATCCTCTCTTCCTCCTTATTTTCCTCTTCCTCCTTTTCTCCTCCTCTTTATTCTCTTATTGCCCCTTATCCGCTCTTCCTCCTTATTCTATTCTTCCTCCTTCTCCCTCCTCCTCCTCCTCCTTATTGTCTTATTTTATACCTCCTACTTATTTTTCTGCTCCTTATTCTCCTCTTTCTCATTATCCCACCTCATTATTCTCCTCTTCCTCCTTATCCTCCATTGTCTTCCACCTTATTCACCTTTTCCTCATTTTGTCCTCTTCCTCCATATCCTTTTTCTCTAATTCTTATTCCCCCCAAAAGAAATGTGCCGTTCTCTCCCTTCCAAAAAAAATACAATAAAAACTGGACAAAGTCTGGAATTTTAATCCATCTGGAAATGTTCATAAATTAAATGTTTTAAGTGTGGACATTTTGTTGGCTAGGTAGTAGTTGTAGAATTGCATTATCTATTCTAAATGCATTCTCCATTAGCTTATTCTTTGTACTAACCCAGCCTCCATTAAGCACATCATATTTCATATAATTTCTTTTCAAAACACATTTAATGATGTAAAACCAGAGAAAAAGTTTTCCAAGGAAGTTCTGGATTTTTTCACAAGGAAAGAGGAAGGGACTTTGCAGTGGTTCTTAAAGTGAGTCTATCAAGGTTTATTGTTACTATACTCAGTAAGTCCTCTCTCACATGAATACACTTTAGTGAAATGATTAAACTACAAGTGGAGGTGAGTGAAGCTGCTGAAAAGTGACACATTGAGCAAGTTTCTGTAATTCAGATCATAAAACCCGAAAAGACTAAATGTTTTTCATTAAGCAAGCCTTGATCAGATCAGGTAAATCCATGGTAATGTCATTGTCACCACATCTGGAATTGTTGGGTAAAGAATAACATTCACTCTGAAGCACCAGAATAAAATTCTACTAGTTATAAAGTACAGTACTATAGTCGATTTCTGTAATGCCTATTTGCTGTATTAATTATTTTGACCTTTCTAGTGCAATGTGTTTTTTTTTTTTTTTTTTTTAAAGGAGATTTTAGGAAGCAGTATTCTCTCCAGGCATGTAAAATCCCCTCTGGACCTACTCAGGCAGCACAAACACACAATTTCAAGGACAGCACCTCAGGCTTATTCCGGTAATGACTACTATTCCCTGCTCCACTGTGGATTTTGTGTTTTGGTTTTGAAAAGTATAAAAATCTGTGGTTGTTTATAAAGGCAGTGCATTTAGGCTTGGTTATTTTACATGAATACAATTACTGACCATAGTTTATATGGTACTGCACATCATTTTTCAAACATAAGTTGCCTCTTAGCCATTCAACAGTGGAAAGGGACCACCATAGGACCATTATTTGGGTGACAGTCACAAAATTTCAGCCAGTAGTGATCAGTAGTGTTCAGTATATGAGCACTATAGATAGATGTAGTGTAAGGTGAACCAACAAGGTTGTTATCCCTAAATAATGTCATGCCTCTGCCCTGTCAGTGTCACTGCTGTGCTGAGAATGATCCATAGCCCAAATAACACATGGTCCAGCGATAGTCCTATGGTGCTCCCTTTCCACTGCCAGACAGAGAGCAGAGGGGACTAACAGGCTAAAGTCAGTAAATTTATACTCATAATGCAAATCTATAAAACCTATTCCAGATACCAAACATATACAGTGTATCTCATTGTGCATATATGTCCATGTGCTTTTTTGATTAGTGATGACGATGACATAAATGACGTGGCCTCCATGGCGGGTGTAAATGTGAATGAGGAGAACGCTCGCATTTTGGCGTCCAGTTCAGAGCTGGTGGGAACAGTGGTGCGCTCATGCAGGGACGAGCCGTTCCTGCAGACCACAGCACTGCAACAGAGAGTGCTCCTCATTGGTAACTGTGTCTTCCCATCTACTCAGTGAGGAAAAAATAGCCTTGGGTAGTGTTGTAACACATATATTTTGGCTCATACTGTATCTTTAGTATCCGTAAGGTATCTTTTGTCTTTCACCTCTCTCTCTCTCTCACCCCTCTCTCTCCCTCCATCATTTGCATATCTCACGCTTGTAGTCTCCTGACTTTTTGTCACATGTTGAGCCCCGGTAGTGAGAGACAGAAGGCAGAGACACTCTCTTTGATCAGCAAGATCTCTGACAAGGCTGTTCCCCTTAATCAGTATGCAAATGACTGTGGAGTGGCACAAAATTGCCAGATTGGCAAGAATCCCCTCCACCGTGCTGATCAAAATAACAAGGGAGAGAAAGTGAGAGAGCGAAGGGAGGTAGGGGAAGGTGGAGTTACCCTGAAGCAGGAGGAGATGGAACATGGGGATGTGGAAATAAAAGAGACAGGCTTGGCCTTGCAGGAGATCTGTCTATGTCAGCAGAAAAGGCAAAATGAGAGTGTTTGCAGATGTCTTTCCACCAAGCATAACAAAATGCCAAAGCAACAATTAATACCCGACTGCTAGAGATATTTTGGCAGCTTTCCTGACGAGGCTTGCTGAAATGAAGTTCTAAGGTTAAACCTCTCTAGTGAGTTTGATGATATATTTTATAGTAATATATCCTTTAGCATAAATACTGTTTAAAACACTGGGTTAGCTGAAGCTAGTTGTTTTAGACAAATAAATCCTGTCCCTTCATTCCTTCCTCTAAATCAACATCCCCAAGACACTGAAAGAACATTTCATGCTGCTTTAAATCTTAATTAGACATACATTTCAATACAGTTAAACCTAGCCTAATTGCTTGTGTATTTGGGTAAATAAATTGTGCAGAGTATTCTCTGGCACTGTGTGAGGTGGTTGTTCTTACAACTGCCTTTCAGAAAGCCACAGAAATCGGCAGTAATAAAACTGAAATCACACCCAAAAGTCAAAAGTGACACATGGTGCTAGTATGCCTGTACGTGTGTCTGCACATAGGTAATTCTCTAGGTGTTGCAGAGGTGAATCCAGATGTGCTTGGGTTGCTTTCTCATGCCACGCAGGAAAGACTTCGCGATCTGCTGGAAAAACTCACTGTTATAGCACAACATCATAATATCTCTTACAGGGTATGTATCATCACACACACACACACACACACAAACAGATGAACCAAAACACTACACATAGATCATACTGGCAACCCGAATACCTTTATTAGTAACTAGTATAAAGCCTGGTATCGAAAATGGCCTTAATTTTGTTTACACAATATGTCTAAAATTTGAAGGTGCAAACTATTTATATTGCCCCAGTCTCTTGCTGACCCATATAGTTTTCTTTTCCTAAGGCTGTCCTCTGTTTAGTTCCACACATCCTGCTCTGAACCCTCACCAGTTTCCCAGTCCCTGTTGATGAAAAGCATCCCCACACTGTGATGCTACCAACACCATGCATCACTCGGGGAAGTGAAGGGTTTCTACCAAATGTAGTGTTTATGCTTTCATCAGAGATCTAATAGGTCCTTTTCCACATGTTTACTGAGTCTCCAATATGCTGTATGTGATTTCCTGGTTTTTCACATAATGGAATATCTGGGCTGCAGTTGAACAACTTTTCACATCTGAGCTGTGGAGCTCTACAACTGCTTTAGACTTCCTCTTGGTTATTCTCTGCTTAGAGGAGTAAGGAGGACAGTCAGTTATGCCATGTTCTTTCCATTTTTAGCGACGAATTTAATGATGCTCAGTTGGAATCTATGGGATTTTTAAAAAATATATATATCCTGATTTTAAACTTCCCAGACCTTTGTTTCTGGATTTGTATTGAGATCACATGACTCCTGGTGGTCCAGTGGCAGAATCCTGTGCTCTCACTCCTGTGGCCCAGGTTTCCCAGATTCCCAGGCAAGGAGCTAACTCAGCCACTGAAGCTAACTCTCTGCTGGTCCCAAGCCTGGATAAAATGGGAGGGTGGCATCAGGAAGGGCATCCGGTGTAAAAAAAAAAAATTAAAAATAAAATAAATAATAACCTGTGCCCCAAATGATCTGCTCTGGCACCATTTGTATTGAGATCACATGATGCTTTACAATTACACATATGTTCACTCCATTCAACTCTATTCTGTTTGACTTGTGATGGCAACTTTTTAATTTTTTTTTTTTTTCATTTATAAATAATTTCACAATCTATATTGTTGCCCTCCCCCACTATGGACTATTTTGTGCAGATTTCTAACAAAATCTCAATTAAATATATTTCAAGATCAAGGGGTGAATACTTGTGTAAAGCTCTGGAGAAGTAAATCAAAACAAACACAAGAAGAGTGTCCCTGTAGGTTTGAGTTGAAAACTGAATGAATAGTTACTGAATGCTGTACAACACACAATATTTCAACGATGTCGCAGTATTATTTCTGCCCACATTCGATCTATATTGTGTCCACACCCATCCATCCATCCATCCATCCATCTCACTGTACCTTTTACTATTTTGCTTATTTCATTCTATTGCTGTTTATTTTCATTTTTATATATTGTATAATGTCTGTTTTGTATTATATTCTTTTTATAATACTTTTTATTTTAGATTCTTCATCTATTCTTATTTTATATTCTAGCTTTACATTTTTATTTAAATTGCATTTCTTTTATATTCTAGTTTTACATTTTTTCTTATATTTTATATTCTAGTTTTACATTTTTATTTCAGTTGTTTCTTGTATTTTATATTCTAGTTTTACATTTTTATTTAAATTGTATTTCTTGTTTTATATTCTAGTTTTACATTTTTATTTAAATTGCATTTCTTATCTTTTATATTCTAGTTTTACATTTTTATTTAAATTGTATTTCTTGTTTTATATTCTAGTTTTACATTTTTATTTAAATTGTATTTCTTGTTTTATATTCTAGTTTTACATTTTTATTTCCATCATAAGACAGTCGTAAAAAACATTTCACTACACTGTGTATGATTGTGTATGTGATAAATAAAATTAGAATTAGAATTTGCCATTAAAGCTTACATGAATGTTTCTGGAGTTAGGATGATTGGCGGAACATTCAGACCAGTGACACTCGCTCCCAGCTAAAGTTCCTGGAGCAGCTGGAAAAAGTGGAGAAACAAAGAAGAGAAGAGGAGGAGAGGGAAACCCTGTTGCGCATCGCTAAGGTGAATGTCTGTGAGTATACCGTATATACATGGATGATCACTGAAAGTGAGCAGGACAGCCATTTTGTGTCTCTTGTTTTATTTTCCCTTCAGAGTCGCTCGAGCAGTGAGGACCCTGAGCAGCTTCGGCTCCGACAAAGAGCCAAAGAGGTTGGTTAGTTGATGTGTGTGTGTCCCACATGTTCCACTTATGATGTGTTTGAGCTGTCAGAGTTCCCTGGAACACATACCCCAGAAACAGTAGTCTAGACTAGACTAGGGTTTTATTTGATTTTTTTCTTTTTCGAACTGGAAGCTAATTTTAATTTGAGTTTAATTGGAGCGGAAACTGAAGCCTGAGGCTGTACATGGAGCAAATGGAAGACTGCTTCACTCATTCATTTGTGTGTGTGTGTGTGTGTGTGTGGATATTAAGAAATTGTTAAGACAGCCTGGAATAAACTTTTTACCTTGCTAGTCTATGTTCCCATTAACATTTGTGTACAATTCATCTATATTAATTATTTTGAAAAATATTTCCTTTTATGTAAACGTTTTAAAATTCAGTTTGATAAAAGTAAACAATACCCAGTGTTATAGTAACAAGCAGACATTTTGGACATTAAAATATCTATTAAATAAATTAAAAATAATTAATAAATAATTAAAAACAAGTGAAAAACGTGACACAATGGCTATGTCATTTCTGCACTTAGCAAATGCATATAACCATAAACTATTAAAAAATTAAATTAATGTTTAAATTGCTACAATTGCTGGCCTCTTATATCTGCTAGAAGAGGACATAAAAAATTGAGAAACTTTGGCAGATAGAGTGTGGCGGTAGAGAAGTGATTCCAGCCAGAGACGTTAATCAGATTCAGGACATCTGTGTGACTGATCAGTCTGTCTGCACTATTTTTAGCTCCATGACTATGTGCTTGCACTCGGATACAAAAAATAACCAAATTCAGCATGAGTACCTACATACAGCGCAGCAGAGGATTATGGATATTTTGCTAAGACTGGAATTAGCATAATTGGCCCTGATCTCTGGATGGAAGGATGGCATTATTATACACTACAGGGCCAAATATATGTGGACACCTGCCCAG
The DNA here is from genome assembly GCF_019097595.1 of Hemibagrus wyckioides. NCBI lineage: Eukaryota > Metazoa > Chordata > Actinopteri > Siluriformes > Bagridae > Hemibagrus > Hemibagrus wyckioides. Next base: position 14,974,390 of record NC_080734.1, on the reverse strand, counting down.
GGAACATCCCATGCCAAAACCATGGGCATTAATATTGAGCTGTTTCCCCCTCTGCAGCTATAACAGCCTCCACTCTTCTTCACTGGATTACTGAAAAGAAGGTCGCAAGTTCGAATCCCAGCACTGCCAAGCTGACACTGGTGGTCCATGGAGTTATACAAGTGCACAGTATAAATGTACATGGCTCTGGAGAAGGGTATCTGCCAAATACTGTCGATCTCGGTGGAACCCTTGTGCATTCCTTTGTGGTGCGCTGCCTGAGAAAGCTGCAGAATGAGTTGCATTTGGACAGAGCACATGCAAAAGCCCAGTTTCGTGCAAAGTGCCTCTTGCACATGGAGGTTTGGTGCAAATGCTGAAGATGGTAATTGTATGTTGTGAGTTCGAATCTCATGTCTACCAAGCTGTCACTGCTGGGCCCTTGAGCAAGGCCTATAGCTCATAATTGCGCAGTTGTATGAAATGAGATAAATTGCAAGTCGCTCTGGATAAGGGCATCTGCCAAATGCTAGCACTGGAAATGGAATTTGTCCATTCAGCCACAAGAGCCCATGAGACACTGATGTCCAGGCACATACTTTGTGTTCCAATTCATCCCAAAGATTAGCTCGTGATCAGAGATCATAAACTTGAAATTGAAAATGTGATAGATGAAAGGAGAGAAAAAAAAAAGCACAGATTATACTTCTGTTTCATGAAAAGTTCAGATGTTGCTCTGTAATTTCTAGTGGTTCAGGTTCTGGACTCCTGATCAGAAGGTAGAGAGGGTGTACTATCAAGCTGCCTCTCTTGGGTTCATAAGCAACCCTAACTTGATCCTAACTGCTTTGGATTGGACAAATGTGTAATCATAAAAGAGACAATAAGAGATGAGAGTGGAAAAAGGCAAAGTGTACTATTCTGCACATCTGTGAAGCATAGTAGATGTAACATGAACTAGCTGCCAATAGACCTGGCTCATATCAACACATGGCTTTTGTTTTATCAAGTTTACCCCTCTCACACAGATGCAGCAGCTGGAGCTAGCTCAAATGGAGCACAGAGATGCTAACCTGGCAGCACTTGCGGCTCTGGGGCCTCGAAAGAGGAAACCTTTGGAGGCTTCCGGTTCTGGGACTAACCAGGTAAAGACCTCCACACATGCACCTCATGTGTAAATGATAGCCAGCTTTGGTATGTTTGTATTCTGCCTGATTTTGCTTGGCTTGGGAAGGATTTGCAGTCTTGTAAACACTCTTGTGCAATCCTACACATGTGCTGGCCTGCAGTCGAGCTGATATTCATTTTCATTTGGTCCGTGTTTCTGTGTTATGTTTCATGTGGTTTGGAGTGTCTTTCTAGAAGATTGTAAAATCCACAAAGATCCACTTCAGCAGATAATAAAGTAAAATAAATTTTTGCATTGCAAAACATCTTTATCTGGGCAGGGTTTCAGTTACTAGCATGGTATAGGAGAATCTAATGTACTGTGTGAATGGAAATGAGATGAGATTGGTGAGGGGGGAAAAAAAGTAAAGGATGCCATACCTCCTTTCAAGCACATGTACTGCAGCACACAACACACCTTCAAATTAAAACGTGTGGTTATTGGTGAAAGAAGCATTTTTACCTAAAAGATTATAATCATAGTGCATTTCTGTGGTTGAGTTTGAAGTCCAGCGGGAAGTTCACGGTCTCTGTTTCTCCACAGGTTCTGAGTTTCCATGCTCAGAGAACTGCTCAAAGGCTTCCAACACGGGTCACTTTCAAAGATCTGATCTTCTGCATGGAACAGGACCGTGCACTTAGACAATCTCTTACACTCTATAATGCTTTCCTACGTTAGCACTCCTTCAGTTTCTTTTCAAAGTTACTTTCAATTACATGGCTTAGTTAAAGGAATAATTATTTCATCTTTGATTTGAAATAGGGTCTACCTAATGTCTAGATTAAACATTGTTTCCTTTCCTTGGTTAGTTGTTGATTGAAATTTTTTGCACTTATTTGTGATATTAAAACACTTCAGCATTGCGCTTGTATCGTGTTTGTGTTGAGAATGACTGACCTCTTTTGAGGAAAATGAGTTCTTTTATTAGTTTCCCAAAATAATATTGTGGCTTCCTGATTATCCAACTGTACTAATGTTTTAATTAAATCTTTTAATGACATTTATTATTATAATGCAATTGAGTAAACGAACGAGATGTTGGCACTGGATTTTTGGAACAAGCTCGAGGGCATCGCCTACAGCACCAAGCCTGCGCAGAACAGGATACTGCCTCAGGAGCCAATCAGTGTAGGGCACTGCTGCAGGCATAGGGACTGACCAATCAGTGTAGGATACAGCCTCAGGGGTTAGGGACAACCAATCAGAAGTGGATGTCACTTCAAGCCCTAGAGCTGGCCAACAGGAACTACACATAGCCAGGGGGCCAAGAGGAGAGCAACCAGGTCAACATCACTGGAGGAAAAACACCGGAGAGGAAAAACCTCATCACCTCAATGCTCACAGCCATACAACGTTGTCTAAAAACTCAGCCAACAATATTCAATGTCGGTGAAATTTGTGTGGAATTGTGTTCATGGAAAAGTCCAGGCACTCCAGGATAGTATGAAAACGCTGATTATAAATAGAATAATGGAAACAAAACCAGCTTATATTATTAGAAGGACAGTAAAAGAGTTTAATAGAAGCGATGTGTCTGACCTTGGCTGCAAGAGATTAAAGCTTTTCTGAGACCCAGCAGTCTGCCTATTCTATTACCTCTTAATAAGCAGAACTGTCACACTGGGAGCTATGTACTGGAGCCTGGAGCTCTTCCAGTCCCATCTACAGTGTGTGTGTATGTGTCAGTGCCTTCACACACAGCTGAGCCCCTGCCCTACAGTACCCACCAGCACACATTCCCAACCTCTAATGACCACTCATTTTAATTACTCAGCCTTCATACTGGACATCTTCATCGCTTAATTGTCCTGGCTGTGCTTAACCTGCCATGCCTTTTCTTTTCACAGTCTATTCCTTGAAAGTCCACTATAACAACTCCAAATGTGATCCTGCTATAAAATATGAGATGTTTAACAAGACTGTGCCAATAGCGTCCGTAGAGCTGTAGTCCAACAATTTGTATGATGGAGAAAGTAAACAGCAAGAACCATTGGCCATCAGCTTCAGAAATCTATTCAAGATTCCTTTCACATGTTCAGCATTTTTCCTGTGTGCTGATGTGACTTGCTTGGTCAGGAGGTGAAGAGCAATTGCAGTTTAGTATAGAATTACATTTCAAACAACTGATAATGACAGGTGGAGAAAAAAAAAAGACCATAACCAGCATCCGGAACCATTCATCTTCACACAATCAAGCGGATTTGCATCACATCATTACATTTAAAAAACCTCCTGCTATTTTTGTTAGAAATGAACATGAGAATAAAAGTCTCTGTGAGTCTCTGACTTTTAAAAGTCTCTGTGCAGCAGAGACTCCCGAGTATTTTAACTGCATGAACACCCAGTGAGCAAGTGTGTGAAAATTGTTTTGCCACTTTTAAGATGTTTAATTATTGATTGCATCTTCATACCAGCTTTAGAGTTCCTTGTCATCGGTGTCTCGGTTTGCGCCACAAGATCAAAGCCAAAGAGGAAAGAGGATGCTCTGGGTTTCCAGCCGACTCGTGAGACATTATAAATGTGGGATGACAAAAGCAGATTCTCTCCTATTAATAATAAAATCTGTGTTCATGAATACTAAAACAGTGTGATATACATGTTCCGTACACTATGTTGCCAAACGTTTTGGGACACCTGCCTTTACATGCACTTGAATGTAATATGGAGTTGGCCCACCCTTTAGAGCTATAACAGCTTCAACTCTTCTGGGAAGGCTTTCCACAAGGTTTAGGAGTGTGTTTATGGGAATTTTTGACCATTCCACTAGAAGCGCGTTTGTGAGGTCAGGCACTGATGTTGGACAAGAAAGCCTGGCTCACAGTCTCCGCTCTAATTCATCCCAAAGGTGTTCTATCAGGTTGAGGTCAGGACTCTGTGCAGACCAGTCAAGTTCCTCCACACCAAACTCCCTCATCCATGTCTTTATGGACCTTGCTTTGTGCACTGGTGTGCAGTCATGTTGGAACAGGAAGGGGTCATCCCCAAACTGTTCCCACAATGTTGGGAGCATGAAATTGTCCAAAATGTCTTGGTATGAAGCTGAAGCATTAGGAGTTCCTTTCACTGGAACTAAGGGGCCGAGCGCAAACCCTAAAAAACAACACCACCTGAATTCAGTGATTTGGAGGGGTGTCCCAAAACTTTTGGCAATATAGTGTATGATAAATACAACTCAAATGTAATACACTCACCCACTCGAGTATACAAACCACAATACTTTATTTGGGTGAATTAGTCTGAGCAAATCCATACAAAATCCTCAGTTGTATTATGGAGCTCACAGCAGTCGACAAATGAAACACCAGGGAAATTAGTCTTATAAATGTCCGTCACTGTGTTTGGAAGGCAACGTTAGGTTCGTACATTATATCCAATTAAGGTGTAGCTTCAAATTTCATCTGCACAAAAAGCCTCTCATTAAAGACATAAAAAAGGCATGTCAAACAACAGTGCTGTAATGAAAGGGGATTTATTACCTAATAATAAATCTTATTATCGACGCTGCAACAGTGGATGAGAAATGAGGCCTGAGTGAGGCGAACTGTGGACCAAGTGCTTGTGCCAGTATAAAAAAAAGAAAAAAAAAAGAAAAACAAATAAATGATAACGGCGTATTGAAGTTGAGTTTGAGTATGTTTAGAACCTATGAGGACTTCTTCTGTTTCTTCTTCTCAGCTTCCTCCTCTTTCTCCTTCTCGATTTCGGCAACCAGTGTCTCGATTTCTTTGGACTCTAGGATCTGTTAGATATGGAGAGAGAGTGGTATATAATGTTCACTAAGGATGCACGGTAAAATGGAATAAGCTGTAATAACTATCGACTATGAAGGAGCGCCGACTTGAAAGAAATTCTGTCCGTTTTATAGCAATGATGTTTGGATGAAGAGGTGTGGAAGGAATGCACTGAAAGACGATTCATAACCTGCTGCCACAGCTAATGATCAGACATGTTTGTTGAAGCAGGGCAAGTATAAGCATTGTACTTTTGCTTTGCTTGCCTAAAAACACTAACAAGGTTATAAAGTGGGAGCTAACGTCATGTATGGTGTGCCAAGTGCATTATACTAACAGTAACTGATGAACAGATGATTATAATTCAAGCCCCAGCATTACCAAGCTGCCACCTGAGCAAGGAAATTAACCCTTTCTCTTCCAGGAGTATCATGACTGACCCTGTGCTACAACCACATCTTCCTGGGATATGTAAAGATCCAAATCAACCATAATCTAAGATCTCACTCGTATTAAAAAGTCCAACAAAAATGAATCCAGATTTTAGTTGTAGCATAAAGTTTCCATACCTTTTGCCAAATCAGTTAGAAGTGTATGTGAATATCCATGATAATATGCATTTAACCAAGTGATGAAAACCAAGTTTAAGCTGTGCAATCAAACATCACCATCAGAGAAAAGAAATCGAGAGTATATTACCTTGAGAGGTTGGTTTCTCCTGATCACAGCCAGCTCAATATTCTTTCCACCAGTCTGGACAACCTGAGGAGCATCATTCAAAAGGCTATAAACACAACGAACCAATCTGATAAAAAAAAAGTCTGCCTGTGTTGAGAATGTGTTTATTACCTCCAGCAAGGCTTTAATAGCCAGTTTGATAGCGTCGTTGTCGCTAGCAATGGCTTCATCCGTGTAGTTCTTCTCAAGAAACTCGCGCACAGTTTTGGCACTGCGTCCGATCGCATTTGCCTAGTAACAAGAAGAATAGAAAGATATTTGATAACTATTACCAAGATAAAACCATAAACCCCTACAGTTTGTGATAATGGTAGCAAGGCTGGCTAAAGCAATATGGAGGAGAGGAAATGACATCTGACCTGAACCATCTCTACAGGAATTACATTTTTCAGGTGTGGTTAAAATGTTTGCATACATTTTTAGCAAGCTGATTAATGGAAAGGGCTCCAACTTTCTACACACACTTGGATGTTTGCTGGCGTAATAGCAATACTTTCCAATTAACTGCAACTAGTACAAATGCAATGTGGGTGTGCCTTGTACCTTCTGTTTTAGTGCTAATGACGCAAGAAAGGACTCAACCTCTTAGTAGTCTGACAGAGGTGATGTCTAACTATAGAATTAGAGACCCCAGAAATGCTCCAAGTCGTCTAACCAAGCCTCCTCATTGTGTGTGTGTGTGTGTGTGTGTGCGCAAAATGCATCTGCATTCTCTTTCAGGAAGCTTCATTATAGCACTGGTTTGTTTTACACAATCATTGTCCAGAGCAAGAAGGTCAACACGCTTGTCTCGGTGTATCCTCTACCCTATGTTGATGAATGAGTTATGGAAATTGGCTTGTGTGTCACTTCATATTTACACCCCAGTAAAACCAGCATGATCACTTGATCAAATTGCAACATGCTTCTGTCAGATTTGTTTTGATGAAAACCTTAAGAGTGCGCCATGAATTAGAAGCAAATCGATTTTTGAATGAAATGAAGATTTTGTGGGAAAATGATACACTATGTGGCACGACACCGATTTCCTCTAGACTCGTAAACAGCACAATGAAACACACCATAGCTGCCATGATGTTCCATTTACGTGTTTAGCAGCATGTTACTTATTAGAGTCTCTCTTACCTTCCATGCGTGGTACGTCCCTGAAGGATCGGTCTGATACAGACGTGGAGTCCCATCATAGTCAAACCCCACAATTAGGGCGGAGATGCCAAATGGCCGCCTGCCATTGCTCTGGGTATAACGCTGGTGAAGAAGAAAGAGAATACAATGCATTCATTTGTTTGGATTTCGTCATAGAAACTTCCTGTGTTTTAAGCAAAATTTCTGATGGAAATACACTGACCAGGCATAATATTATGACCACCTGCTTAATATTGTGTTGATCCCCCTTATTGCTGCCAAAAAAAGCCCTAACCCATCATGCACTGTGTATTCTGACACCTTTCTAGCAGAACCAGCATTAACTTCTTCAGCAATTTGAGCAACAGTAGCTCGTCTGTTGGATCGAATCACACCTTCGCTCCCCACGTGCATCAGTGAGTCTTGGCCGCCCATGACCCTGTCACCGGTTCTCCACTGTTCCTTCCTTGGACCACTTTTGACAGATACTGACCACTGCAGACCGGGAACACTCCACAAGAGCTGCAGTTTTGGAGATACTCTGATCCAGTGGTCTAGCCATCACAATTTGGTCCTTTGTCAAACTCGCTCAAATCCTTGCACTTACCCATTTTCCTGCTTCTAACACATCAACATTGAGGACAAAATGTTCACTTGCTGCCTAATATATCCCACCCACTAACAGGTGCCATGATGAGGAGATCATCAGTGTTATTCACTTCACCTCTCACTGCTCATAATGTTATGCCTGATCAGTGTATTTCATTTGCATTAATATTATACCCAATTAATATATGATTACATTAATGCATTAAATAAAGGTAATTAACATACTACACAGACAATAAAGTGCCACAGGCAAAGCAAGAGAATATATATGATGATGTATTTATGTGTTGCTTGTACAACAAGCACAATTCTACTCCTAAGATACAATTACTATCTCTAATCATGCTGTGAGAAACCTCATGCCTCGTTAGATGTGCAAGTTACTTCAGTATCGAAGAAGCGGTACCTGTTTAAGCGTAGCAATGTAACGTGTGATGTATTCTACAGTAACCGGGTCTTCTACTGTAAGTCTGTGACTCTGACACTCCACTCTTGCTCTGTTAATGACGATCCTTGCATCAGCCGTGAGACCTGGACGAGAACAAACCATGCAGGACTGCTTTTTCACATATTACATTCTCCTTCAAACTCAACTTGAAAAAAGACAGAATGTTTCAGCTTCTTTAAACCCAAGCAATAACAGAAATATATTATGTAATAATATCACCTACAATAAACTGGAGATCAGATTACACACACTGGTGCTTGCAAACACAGTGCTTGAAACAAGCAGGCTCGGGGGAAGAAAAAAAAAAGTTAGCGTACCTGCAAAGGCCATACACACATGCTCATCGAGAGCACAGATCTTCCTAACCGTTCTCTCCTCTTGCAGCTTGGCTACAGACTTCTTTTCTACACCCAGAACAACGATGTCTTTACCCCGGATTCCAACCTGTATGAGGAAACAAAATTAAAGAAAAACTTCAGGTCAATGATGTTGAAATGTTGTTTTGCAGACACCTGACCATCACAACCATATGTGCTTTGCTTGTCGAACATCCCAGTGCAGATTTATTCCCTGTGGGCTGTTACAATAACTGCCACCCTTCTGAGAAAACTATCACAGGATGTTGTCTGGGGATTAGTGATCGTTCAGCTACAAGAGCATTATCAAGATCAGACACTGATTATGTACGAGTGATGAGATCTGGGGTTCAGTCAATGTTCCAGTTCATCCCAAAGGTGTACAGTGGAGATGAGGTCAGAGTCAGGGCTCAGTGCAAGACACTCAAGTTCTTCTACTCCAGCTTGGATAAACCACATGTTCATAGAGGAACAGGTTTGGGCCTCTTAGTTCCAGTGAAGGGAAATCATAATACTACAGCACACAAATATAATCTAGATACGTGTGCGCTTCCAATCTTTGTGGCTGATGATTACGATGATGATGTTCGTCCGTCGTAGATGAAGATGACCATGACATCAAAGCATGGGGAAGAACCACATATGGTCTAAATATTTTTGGTCATATGGTATATTTTCAATATTTGCAATTCATTTTTTTAGTTGTCTTTTTCATAGTTAAACAAACAAAAATTACTGCAGTATACGGTGATGAAGTGAATCAATTTCCATTAAGACAAAAGAAAAAACTATTCAAAAGGTAGCATAACAATGTGCAGCTGACTGGCTTCATCACACCTTACTACATTTACACAGGGGCTTTTTCCCCCACCTGCATTCCTTAACCACTACTCAGAGTGTATTAGACTAATCGATTTGTCTTTGCATCCTAATAAACATTATTAAATTCATTATATTCAGTAAAATAAATCTTATCAGTGCAGATACCTGAATATCTTCTCTTTACTAATAACATCCTATTCTTTTCAACAGAAATCCAGTGTAACATGATTTATGCGTTCATTTTTACCACAGCCAACCATTTGACAACTCAAGGTTTTTACTACTTACTACATTTTATCCTTTTAGAGTTACATTTATCAATCTGGACTCAACTGCAGCTTAAAATGCTAGTGAGAAACCACTGTCTTGGGTTGAAGTTACTTCAAGTTACTTTTTTTTTTTTTTTTACAAAGCACTGACACCAGAGACTCCTTCCACACAATATTAAACAAACATCTCCTTAGAGTCCGCTAATGAAGTTCATCTGATGTCCTAAAGCTGTTACTATAAACACTAACATACACTATATTGCCAAAAGTTTTGGGACACCCCTCCAAATCATTGAATTCAGGTGTTGGGCTCGGCCCCTTAGTTCCAGTTAAAGGAACTCTGAATGCTTCAGCATATCAAGACATTCTGGACAATTTCATGCTCCCAACTTTGTGGGAACAGTTTGGGGATGACCGCTTCCTGTTCCAACATGACTGCACACCAGTGCACAAAGCAAGGTCCATAAAGACATGGATGAGAGAGTTTGGTGTGGAGGAACTTGACTGGTCTGCACAGAGTTCTGACCTCAACCCCATAGAACACCTTTGGGATGAATTAGAGAGGAGACTGTGAGTCAGGCCTTCTCGTCCAACATCAGTGTCTGACCTCACATATGCGCTGCTAGAGGAATGGCCAAAAATTCCCATAAACACACTCCTAAACCTTGTGGACAGCCTTCCTAGAAGAGTTGAAGCTGTTATAGCTGCAAAGGGCGGGCCAACGCCATATTACATTCATGTGCATGTAAAGGCAGATGTCAGTTTTGACCTGGCTCGCAGTCTCCGCTCTAATTCATCCCAAAGGTGTTCAATCAGGTTGAGGTCAGGACTCTGAAGTTCCTCCACACCAAACTCACTCATCCATGTCTTTATGGACCTTGCTTTGTGCACTGGTGTGCAGTCATGTTGGAACAGGAAGGGGTCATCCCCAAACTATTCCCACAAAGTTGGGAGCATGAAATTGTCCAAAATGTCTTGCATTAAGAGTTCCTTTCACTGGAACTAAGAGGCCAAGCCCAACCCCTGAATTCAATGATCTGGAGGGGTGTCCCAAAACTTTTGGCAACATAGTTTATAAGATATAATATTGTGTATAATATAGTACATTAATATAAACCTTGCAACTGGAACTATTTCCAGGGATACTGTTACAGAAAATGCATGAAAAGTATCCTAGCATTCAGCAGCTTTGCGGTGAAAGAATCAGTACATGATTAATTTCTTTGCAGTGGAGATGTTCCTGAAGTGACAGAGACGATTAGGATTAGAGTTATAATATAATGGCGCCCTCTACAGGCGCCGTGTATATTACACAAAAACTCGGTGCATCGTCATATAACAAAAAATATATTATTAATATTAATAGCCACGAAGGCTATACATACTATTACACTGTAAAAAACGTATGCAGAATTAGGTTAACTAATATAAAGTTCATAAATATAGTAATTGCTCAGTCTGTAACTTGGAGCTTGGCCTGTAAGCGAGAACATGCAAGTCACGATTAGCCGACTTCTCATTCAATGGCGCTAACGTTAGCCAAGTTAGCTCTGTCGCCAAATAGCCATTATCACTACTCTGAAGATTATATCACTTCTATACTGATTAGACAGCGGTGCTACATAATCACTTCTATGTATCTATAACACTGCAGCTATATTCAGGACATTTTAGCGTCCAGTTGAAGAGGTCAACCTATTCTGCTAAACAGAGCTCGCGCTCATCGAACACTTACCGCCGTAGAGCCCTTCTTCACCGCTTCTTGAGCATATTCCACTTGAAAGAGATGACCGTCGGGAGAGAAAACAGTTATAGCTCGATCATATCTAGCTGCCATTTTTTTTATTTGTAAACGAGATCAGAAACGAACAGAAGCGTTATGCTATATAAGCTAAGCAGCATACACCAACTTCCACAGGCAGCGTTTGGGCTCCGAGAAATTCAACTCGCATGCGCGTCACGGCTAAAGCGTTGCATTCTGGGAGTTGAGAGTATTGATGCGTTTACGGCGCCGCCATCTTGGTAGAGGCTACATAGCTGTAGGGTGAATAGGGTTCTGTAAGGTACATAGCTGTACAGAAAATGAAGTACACCTGTATTATAACAAAGGGGAAATAAAAAATATCTCAATAAAATTATACTTTTCAATTTTTAATAACACATTCTCTTATAGAGGCAATTGCAAGCAAGTGAGCAAAAAAAAAAGTGATAAATATGTACACCAAGCAGTTTTTCAAGCAGGTGGTGGTGCTCTCCTGTTGAAGCATCCTCAGCAGATGTCTGCTGTGTTCAGTCTGTTGCTGCACACTGTTCTGTTTCTGCACCAGCGAGAAAAAAACCCAAACATCATTCATCACACTGCACAAACACAATATTATCACTCACCTGCTATCTGCTGTCAGTACACATGGTGGAACATTCAGCTGTACGTGGTGACTTATTATCCAACCTCACTTCATTTACATTAACCTGCCAGACTTAACATGGTGAAGAATAAACATGTATTGAGATGACACACTGGCAATCGAAAGTTCAGACTGAAATTGGACTTCTTGACTGGGAAGAAATGGAAGAAATTTCATCAGGTATCACTTTGATGAGATTTAAACAATTTGTCTACAAATAAACAATTAGTGTAGATTTATTCATCTGCTTTATTTCAGTCAAAATAATGATCAGGAGTCTATCCCAGGAAAACAAGGCAGGAATACACACTGGATGGGATGCCAGTTCATCAGCAAACACCATATGCACATGCACACATGTATGCAAACACACACACACACAAACACACACTTATTCATCTTCAGTAACCACTTAATCCTGGTTAGACTCACAGTAAAAATTACATTATTTTTTTTAAAGTAAAATAAGATGGAATTATTAAGGATTGTGGTTACAGCTTGTGGTTTCAGTTAACATAAATCATTTGAGTGTGTAAATACTTGAAACCCGTCTCTCAAATGGTGATCAGTGGTGCTCACTCAGTGGAAAATATATTCTTTCCACAACAAGCTAATGAGCTGAGGCAGGATATTACACTTAATAGAGGTTGTGCTTGGTCCAGTCAAAACCAAGAACTTGAAAAAGCCCAGGAGTGCGCTCACTCTCCAGTACAGCCTGTATAACGAGACATTAGCACACATTAGTCACATTCTGTATTCTGCAAAAAGTCAGCTTGGCTAAATTTTGCCAATAACCTTTTCTGACACAGCTACTTTAGACAATTCCCTAAAATAACAAGAATGTTTTCCAACCTCTCTGCTTCTGCAAATATAGTGTTGAGGTTGTCGATCCACAGAAACCTGCCCACAGGTGCACTAGTGTAACTGTCAATGACCCAATGACCATGGCCCATAGACCACAGATGACCATCGATTTCCTCACTGACCTATCCGATTCCACCATCCTAGTCATCATAAACCACTCTTCCAAGTCCCTGAGTCCCATACCACTCATGCGCCTCCCTTCTGCCTTTACCACAACCAAATTGCTATTCACTCATGTTTTTCATTACTTTGGGCTCCCTGAGGATATAGTGAGTAATCAGGGAGCACAGTATACAAGACAGCCACTGTAGATTAGAGGCATGGCTTAGTGTATCTTAAGTGCCATTTTCAAGGTCAAAGAATGTTCCAGTGCTGTTGTACGTCACCTATTTAACTACTAGAGGCAAAATCTTGACTCATTTTTACACACACAGTTTTTAGACTGATGGTATCCTAAGTCTGTGACCTATTGAACCAGTGTTAATGTATTCACTGATAGAGACTTCAAAGCACTCTGGATGAGAGCGTCTGCCAAATGACGGAAATGGAAATGGAAATGTTTTGCTCCTTTAAAATGATAGTGGGTCTCATAACACAACACACTTAATGAAGAAGTCCAAGCAACACCTGTACTTTCTGTGACAACTTTTACAGGGTTACCATCAAGAGCATTCTCATTAGCAGTATCACAGTCTGTCAAGGAAGTTGCTTGGCTCAAGTTTGCAAAGCTCTGGTTAGACCTGCTCAGATCATCTCACATCACTGGAGGACACCAGGAAAACCCACAATAATATAAATAGAACCAATTCATAACACAGCTTGATTACACTCCTACCAACTGGTAGACATTAGAGGAGCACATTTTTATTTACCAGCCCATACAGCTGCCTCTGTTTATTTTTGTGCACACACACATACACACACACACACACACACCATCTTGTTATCACTGGTCTATAATCGCACTTTAACTGTGTATTTTAGTGCCAGTGTTTATTCATCTATCTATCTATCTATCTATCTATCTATCTATCTATCTATCTATCTATCTATCTATCTATCTATCTATCTATCTATCTATCTATTTATTACATCATGGCCTATCCACCTCTTGTTCCTACTTGTGTCATATGTACAATATATGTATTTTATATATAGCAGACTCCATTCTACTGTGCAATTTATTACTAATTAATAACACTTTCTGTACAGTATTGATGCTGACTGGGTGGAATGTGAAGTAAGAGATTCTCTGTATCTGTGATAGAATCTTAAATCAAGCCATTAATTTATTAATCCAGTTAGAAATATGGGCAGAAATATGCAGACACCTGACCATCAACACCATATGTGTTCCCTCCTCAAACCTTCGCTACAAAGTCTAAAGCACATAATTGTCTAGAATGTCTTTGTGTCCTTTCTAAGAGACCCAAACTTGTTCCAGCATGACTATGTCTCTGTGCACAAAGCAAGCTCAAAAAAGAGATGTATTTAGTTATTACTTATTCAGGAAATACATTTTTCAATGTATGCATTTATCTCTAAGCAATCAAGAAGTGATAGTGGAAAAAGTGGAAAAGGAGAAACTTTCATAGGGACCAGACTCACACTGGATAGTATGATTATAAATAATTTCCTTCCTGTAACTATGTACTATATGATCAAAAAGTGCAATAGAGTAACCAGGAACATTCATTCTAGTTTTAACATGAAGTCTATTTTGTTCACTGATCATAGCAATTGTAGACAAGTCATTGTAGCATCACCTGGAGTCCAAACCCATCTCCATGGTTTCTAAATCCACAACTATGCACCAGAATGTAGTGAAGAGTCGGGTGTTCAAAAATACATCTGGATATAATAGTCAGGTGTCAACAAACAATTGTCAAAATAGTGTATATAGAGTATACACTATATTGCGAAAGGTTTTGGGACACCCCTCCGAATCAGTGAATTCAGGTGTTGTTTTTTAGGAGTTTGGCTCGGCCCCTTAGTTCCAGTGAAAACCAAGACATTTTGGACAATTTCGTGCTCCCAACTTTGTGGGAATAGTTTGGGGATGACCCCTTCCTGTTCCAAATATGACTGTACACCAGTGCACAAAGTAAGGTCCATAAAGACATGGATGGGTGAGTTTGGTGTGGAGGAACTTGACTGACCTGCACAGAGTCCTGACCTCAACCTGATAGAACACCTTTGGGATGAATTAGAGCAGAGACTGCGAGCCAGGCCAAAACTGGGACATCTGCCTTTACATTCACATGAATGTAATATAGAGTTGGCCCGCCCTTTGCAGCTATAACAGCTTTAACTCTTCTGGGAAAGCTTTCCACAAGATTTAGGAGTGTGTTTATGGGAATATTTGACCATTTCTCTAGAAGCGCCTTTGTGAGGTCAGACACTGATGTTGGATGAGAAGGCTCACAATCTCCTCTCTAATTCATCCCAAAGATGTTCCACCAGGACTCTATGCAGACCAGTCAAGTTCCTCCACACCAAACTCGCTCATCCATGTCTTTATGGATCTTGCTTTGTGCACTGGTGCACAGTCATGTTGGAACAGGAAGGGGCCAAAACTGTTCCCACAAAGTTGGGAGTATGAAATTGTCCAAAATGTCTTGGTATGAAGCATTAAGAGTTCCTTTCACTGGAACTGAGGACCTGAGCCCAACCCCTGAAAAACAACACCTGAATTCAAGGATTTGGAGGGGTGTCAAAAAAAACTTTTGGCAATATAATATACATGTTTAATCATTTTGTTAACTAAGTACATCATATAGAACTATAATATTAAAAGGGTCTTGACTCATGAAATCTCTTTTGCCAAAACAAGTGTGCTTGGACCTAATGGTTTGGCATGAAATGTTAGATTGGGGTAAATGGTTAAATGAAAACATTACATCAGTTCCCATTTGTGTCTTTGTATTCATCATCAGGGAGAGATGAGCTATATATTAAAATGGCAAAAATAAAAACACCTAGATGATTCATACACACTTTTCATATCTATAAATATGCTTCCATGTGTATAAAAATATCCATATACACTGTATTTAATCCTTACGTCTCTGCTTCAGTAAGCCCCCTTTTTTTTCCATGTGAAAGCTGTCGGCTGCTTTACTCTACCGTACCATTAGGATTAAACGCGACCGTCCATTAGGAACCATCGGGAACCATTAGATACCATTAGTGCTCCATTACAGACCATCAATGTGACATTAGACGGCACTGAAAACGCGGCGATTTTGGTCAGAACACACGGTAGAGACTTTAAAGTGTGTGGGCATGGTGGGGGTGGTGAATGAAATGTGTGTGAAGGTGGTGTTTTTGTAGAAAGCGCAGTTAGACGGATGACTGGGATACAAAGAGCAGAGACTTGTTCCTGGTGCAGCTGCACGCGCTGATGTTCCGCTACTAGACTATTTAAGGTTGCGTTATCAAACCCGACGGAAGATCTGCTTTATTACACTTTAAGATGTCGCGTCGAAAGCAGACAAAGCCGAGTCCTCTGGAAGGTAAGCACAAGGATACACATTTGGCTTAGGCTTTAAATTAACCCACGAATGGAGAATAATATCATGGGAAAGACTCCGGTTGCTTTGTAATGCTGACCAACTTCCGCCCAGGACTGACCATTACAGAGAGTCTGACCTGAGCATTACTGAGAGTCTGACCATTACGTGTGCATGTTATAAAACATTCACGTTTGCACTGTTTTTTTTCCTTTTCTTTTCTTTGCTGGAAAAGTTTGTACTTATCTAGAATAAGCCAAGCAAACTGACTGCTAGTGTACGTGTAAACTTAAAATAAATGAATAAACAAACAAATAAACAAATAAATAAAGGTCAGGAGTGTATGTGATGTGCATGAAATCTTATTTAAAAACTTGACCCGACAGCTGATGTGCTGATGAGACTGAATGTCATTTATGATTTTATTTACAAGTGAAAATCCTATAACATGAATAAAAGTCTGGGGGGAAAAAATAGTATATTCATTCATTCATCTTTGGTGATATCAGTTCATGGTGGACAGGACTGCAGTGGATCTGGAGATTACAACGGGGCACGAGGCAGAAATACTCCCTGGATGACCATTCACACACTCAGTCACACAATCCTCTATCTAAAATAGCCAGTCCTCCAACTAGCGTGTTTTGTGATGTTGAAGGAAACCTGGAGAACCCAGAGGAAATCCTTGTGTATACCGGGAGAACATGTACATGAACAGTACTGGTTTCTACCAATCTTCCATATGAGCTCAGGATCAAACCGGTTCATCTAGAGCTGTAAGGTGTCAACATGACCTGCATGCAAGATGTTTATCTTATTGTCTTATTAACATGTTTGTAGGTTTGGATGACTGCCACTTTGTGCTGCCTGTACATATTGTCATAGTACGCTAAGCTGTAAAAAATCTTTTATTTGCACGTTCTACTGCATCAACATCACAATATTATCTAATATTATCTACATAATTGCACAGTTGCTTATTGAGTGGTGAGTGCCTCAGTGTTGCGTTAATTGCACATTTCAAGAATTCCTGAGTGGATTTGTTGTCGGGTGGTAGAAATTTATTGAACGATGGCGAGTGTGTACAGAATTCAGAGTACAAATAATGCTGGAAATGCTACATATGGGATCTTCAAGTATATCCCAAATGTAATGTGTCTGTGCACTGGTCAGTTCTGGCATCACGCATCATTATGTTGAAATATTTGTCATCTTTCCGACATGCTGAATCTGAGGGTTATGTTTATGGTTATACTTGTAGGTTCATGACTTAGTGACTAACCGCTGACTCTATATGTTGGTTAATGCAGTCAGGACTGACCTTGCATGTCAGTGCAATGTCAGTGTTGCATTTCTCTGATATATTGTTTGTCTGATTGCTGCTCTACCGTCATTATAATAACACATGAAATGGACCATGCATTAGAAAGCAGGAAAACCTCTAATGGTCTCCATTTCCATTAAGGCTTTTCGATCATCATGCCCGCTAATGGTTCTTACTGACATCCATTAGATTGTTGCCATTCCACTGTTTTCTAGTACGGCTGGTGGTGGTTTCACCCAATTGTTGTTTTCCATTAGTCTAGTTTCCATTAAAGTGGTGTTTTTCCCATCAGGATATAGAATAGCATCTCACTCTTTTGTCTTATGTATGCTGTATCAACAGGCGTCATTCATATACAGTGCCTTGCAAAAGTATTCACCCCCCTTGGCATTTTTCATGTTTTGTTACATTATAACCTGTAATTTAAATGCTTTTTTAATCTGAATTTTATGTGATGGATCTGCACAAAATAGTCTAAGTTGGTGTAGTGAAATGAGAAAAATATATATAAAAAAGAATTTTTAAAAATTAAAAATCTGAAAATTGGCATGTGCATATATATTCACCCCCTTTGCTATGAAGCCCCTCAAAAGTTCTTGTGCAACCAATTACCTTCAGAGGTCACATAATCAGTGAAAGTGTCACATGATCTGTCAGTATAAACACACCTTTTCTGAAAGACCCCAGAGGCTGCAACACCAGTAAGCAAGAGGCATCACACCATGAAGACCAAGGAGCTCTCCAAACAAGTCAGGGACAAAGTTGTTGAGAAGTACAAGTCAGATGTCCAAATGTTTGATGATCCCCTGGAGCACCATCAAATCCATCATCTTTAAATGGAAAGAACATGGTACCACAACAAACCTGCCAAGAGAGGGCCGCCCACCAAAACTCACAGACCGGGCAAGGAGGGCATTAATCAGAGCAGCAGCACAGAGACCAAAGGTAATCTTGAAGGAGCTGCAGAGTTCCACAGCAGAGACTGGTGTATCTGTGCATGGGATCACAATAAGCCGTACACTCCATAGAGCTGGGCTTTATGGAAGAGTGGCCAGAAAAAAGCCATTACTTGGTGTTAAAAATAAGAAGGCACATTTTGAGTTTGCAAAAAGACATGTGGGCGACTCCCCAAATGTATGGAGGAAGGTGCTCTGGTCAGATGAGACTAAAATTGAACTTTTCGGCCACCAAGGAAAACGCTGTGTCTGGCACAAACCCAACACATCCCATCACCCCAAGAACACCATCCCCACAGTGAAACATGCTGGTGGCAGCATCCTGCTGTGGGGATGTTTTTCAGCAGCAGGCACTGGGAAACTGATCCGAGTCGAGGGAAATATTGATGGTGCTAAATACAGGGATATTCTTGAGCAAAACCTGTTTCAGTCTGCCTGTGATTTGAGACTGGGACGGAGGTTCATCTTCCAGCAGGACAATGACCCGAAGCATTCTGCTAAAGCAACACTCGAGTGGTTTAAGGGGAAACATTTAAATGTGTTGGAATGGCCTAGTCAAAGCCCAGACCTCAATCCAATTGAGAATCTGTGGTTAGACTTGAAGATTGCTGTTCACAAACGGAAACCATTCAACATGAAGGAGCAGGAGCAGTTTTGCCTTGAGGAATGGGCAGAAATCCCAGTGGCAAGATGTGGCAAGCTCATAGAGACTTATCCAAAGCGACTCGCAGCTATAATTGCGCAAAAGGTGGCACTACAAAGTACTGACTTTAGGGGGGTGAATAGTTATGCAAACCTTCAAACAATCCATTTTATTTCCAGGTTGTGAGGCAACAAAACATGAAAAATGCCAAGGGGGGTGAATACTTTTGCAAGGCACTGTAGGTGTCTATATTTTCCATGAAATGAAAAATGTTAAACTTTGGTCTGCTATGATTTGAAAGCAAAAATTGTATTTCTTTCGGTGATGTTATAGGGCTGGGACATAACAGACATTTTGTCAAGTATTTGATTACACACTAATTGTTTAGACTTTTGTCTCTGTTGCTGTTGCGCTTGTTCACTGTTTGAGGAAATTACACCTAGCTAGCAAGGGTTTTGACATCTTTAAAAAGACCTGGCTACATACCCAATACGATCTTTGCAGGAAAACTGCTGAGAGAATTAGGAAGTAAAATAAAAGTAAACGTTGTCCACATCATTTTGACAAATTATACCTATTTATAAATTTGACCCCAAATCATTTTGGCTGTTTGTCAGAGTTAAGCTACAGCAAGACAGATAATAAGTGTGTGTGTGTTTGTGAGAAAGCCTTCTGGTTCCTAAACCATCCCCTTTGGAATTGCGTGTATTTAAGATCATGAAATGGACCTTGAAATTTCAAGACTTCCAGCTCCCTGCATGGAAAATGAGGAGGAAGAAAGATTGCTGCTGGATGATTGCGAGTATCACGGTGAAAGCACTGAGGTAAAAACTTTCAGACGATCTTAATACTGACCTGTTATTCCACATGTGTTATACATTTTATATGAATGTGGATCTTGTATTTCAGCACATCTTCTGAAAATATTTGTCAAACTTTGAATTCCAAGAAACATAAAGTTGCTGAATATGAAATATAGAGGCGATGTTCCATCAAAGTAAATGGAGTTTATTGTTCTCTTGCCTTCCACAGCAAGAAAAGAAGAGCACAGTAGAGTCACCGAAAATGTCTCTGCTGGATCTCATGAAGAGACAGATCACTGTGAAGAGACAGAGGGATTTCTTGGACAGTGATGACGAGTCTGTTGTTTCTTATAAACTTTACCAGGAACTTCAGGATAGTTACGTGACGCTGAAAAAACGTCTCAGAGAGAAGGACGTTATCATTGCGGAAAAAGACGCGGCAATCAGAAAGCTGAGCGAAAAGTGCAGAAGGATGACGGTGGAGCTGGACAAGATCAGACAATTGAACATTTGCCTTCAAGAACAGCTTTTTTTAAAAGAAGAAGGTTCGAAACTTTTTTCACTTTCAATCTGTTGCAGTATTTATGCAGCTAGACTAATCACAACTAGATTTAATAATGGTAAAATATATAAATGCCATATATTTATATATTAATCACAGGGGCCGTCACAGGGTCGCAGCCACAACATATGATTCACACAGAAAACACAGAATGTTTCTATGAGCCCTATGAGCATGTATTGGTTCCTAAAGTGAAGGAACTTAAAGAACCCCCACCTGAGGATTTCACAGAGAAGGATTTCGGGAGGGTAAGCTGTCATTCCATATTTTTTAGATATGTGTGGCAGTCCTGGAGAACCCATCAGATGTCAGTGTGATTGAATTCAGTTGAGCTTAGTCAAACTGGACAGATAACTGGAAAAGAATTTTAATTTTTGACTGAAGTCGAAACCAGTGTGGTCTTCTGCTGTTGTAGCCCATCTTCCTTTAAGGATTGATGTGTTCATTCTGAGATCATATTCTGCTCACCACGGTTGTGAGGAGTAGTAAATTGATTTACTGTACTATTTCTATTAGATCAAGCCAGTTTGAACACTCTCCTCTGACCTCAATTCCAGAAGCCGATTCTAAAATATTTAACTAAAATAAGTCACTGAGGTGAGGATTTTCTCCATTCTGATGTTTGATATGAACATTCTTAGAAGCTTTTGGCTTGTATCTGTTATTTTAAGCTGATGCACTGATGTGACTGATTGGATATACACTATATTGCCAAAAGTATTCGCTCACCTGCCTTGACTCGCATATGAACTTAAGTGACATCCCATTCCTAATCCATAGGGTACAATATGATGTTGGTCCACCCTTTGCAGCTATAACAGCTTCAACTCTTCTGGGAAGGCTGTCCACAAGGTTTAGGAGTGTGTTTATGGGAATTTTTGACCATTCTTCCAGAAGCGCATTTGTGAGGTCACACACTGATGTTGGACGAGAAGGCCTGGCTCTCAGTCTCCGCTCTAATTCATCCCAAAGGTGTTCTATGGGGTTGAGGTCAGGACTCTGTGCAGGCCAGTCAAGTTCATCTACACCAGACTCTGTCATCCATGTCTTTATGGACCTTGCTTTGTGCACTGGTGCACAGTCATGTTGGAAGAGGAAGGGGCCAGCTCCAAACTGTTCCTACAAAGTTGGGAGCATGGAATTGTCCAAAATGTCTTGGTATGCTGAAGCATTCAGAGTTCCTTTCACTGGAACTAAGGGGCCAAGCCCAGCTCCTGAAAAACAA
Organism: Hemibagrus wyckioides; assembly: GCF_019097595.1. Lineage (NCBI taxonomy): Eukaryota > Metazoa > Chordata > Actinopteri > Siluriformes > Bagridae > Hemibagrus > Hemibagrus wyckioides. Next base: position 14,952,851 of record NC_080734.1, on the reverse strand, counting down.
CCCCACACCATAATCCCCCCTCCACCAAACTTTACATTTGGCACAATGTAGTCAGACAAGTACTGTTCTCCTGGCAACCGCCAAACCCAGACTCGTCCATCAGATTGCCAGATGGAGAAGTGCGATTCGTCACTCCAGAGAACGCGTCTCCACTGCTCTAGAGTCCAGTGGCGGCGTGCTTTACACCACTGCATCCGACGCTTTGCATTGCACTTGGTGATGTATGGCTTGGATGCAGCTGCTCGGCCATGGAAACCCATTCCATGAAGCTCTCTGCGCACTGTTCTTGAGCTAATCTGAAGGCCACATGAAGTTTGGAGGTCTGTAGCGATTGACTCTGCAGAAAGTTGGCGACCTCTTCGCACTATGCGCCTCAGCATCCGCTGACCCCGCTCCGTCAGTTTACGTGGCCTACCACTTCGTGGCTGAGTTGCTGTCGTTCCCAAACACTTCCACGTTCTTATAATACAGCTGACAGTTGACTGTGGAATATTTAGGAGCGAGGAAATTTCACGACTGGATTTGTTGCACAGGTGGCATCCTATCACAGTTCCACGCTGGAATTCACTGAGCTCCTGAGAGCGACCCATTCTTTCACAAATGTTTGTAAAAACAGTCTGCATGCCTAGGTGCTTGATTTTATACACCTGTGGCCATGGAGGTGATTGGAACACCTGATTCTGATTATTTGGATGGGTGAGCGAATACTTTTGGCAATATAGTGTATGTATGATTAAGCAGGTGTTCCTATTAAAGTGGAATAAATTAAGTTATTAAGCAGAAATTCACCATGTGACAGGTTTTTCCCAAGCCACCATTCTATGTCAATACTTCTGTTGACTATATAACTGTACTGACCTGTATTTCATTACATTTTAACTCCAATTTCTTGAATACACTTTGTTAAAGGTGGACCTTGGACATGGGGTGCTTTTGGACAGACAGAAATGGAAGGCCATCCAAAGAATGGATTCTCATTCTAAGTTTTGTAAGTCGTTGGCTGTGGCCATTTGGGGTCTTGAGACGCTAAAGGAGAGGAGTGTGACCGGGTCCAAATCGAATGCCATCAAAGGGTCTGTGGCCAAGCCTCCATTATCACCGGAGAAAGTTGGTGTCATTAGAGGTAGTTCTATTGCTACCACATTATATTAGAAAGTAATATTTTTCTATGGACTGAGTTCTATATTTAGTGTATCTTTTAATATAACAGGATTTTACTTAAAATCTAAAACGTGCATTGCCCTGACTTATTTACTGGAATAGCACATACTTACTTCCTGTTAATTAATTTTGTACATATACACTATATTGCCAAAAGTGTTGGGACACCCCTCCAAATCACTGAATTCAGGTGTTGTTTTTCAGGGGTTGGGCTCAGCCCCTTAGTTCCAGTGAAACTTTTTGGACAATTTCATGCTTCCAACTTTGGGAATTAGAGCAGAGACTGAGAGCCAGGCCAAAACTGGGATGTCTGCCTTTACATGCACATTAATGTAATACGGAGTTGGCCCACCATTGCTTCTATAACAGCTTCGACTCTTCTGGGAAGGCTTTCCACAAGGTTTAGGAGTGTGTTAATGGGAATTTTTGATCATTCCTCTAGAAGCCCATATGTGAGGTCAGGCACTGATGTTGGACGAGAAGGCCTGACTCACAGTCTCCACTGTAATTCATCCCAAAGGTGTTCTATCGGGTTGAGGTCAGTACTCTGTGCAGGCCAGTCAAGTTCCTCCACACCAAACTCGCTCATCCATGTCTTTATGGACCTTGCTTTGTGCACTGGTGTGCAGTCATGTTGGAACAGGAAGGGGTCATCCCCAAACTGTTCCCACAAAGTTGGATTGTCCAAAATGTCTTGGTATGAAGCTGAAGCATTAAGAGTTCCTTTCACTGGAACTAAGGGGCCAAACCCAACCCCTGAAAAACAACTGAATTTAATTATTTGGAGGGGGTGTCCCAAAACTTTTGGCAATATAGTGTAGCTTTAATGTTTCACCTATCAAGGATAAATTTAATATTTGGATTAATTTTCTTGAAAGAGTGCCTGAAGGAGCGACTACAGCAGCGTGGCTATCAGAAGGAGGAAGTCGATGGGCAGCTGCGATTGGTTCGACGATTTCTCTCTGAGAAAATTTGTGACATTAAAAGGAAAGTCAGTATAAATTTAGAGGTGAGTTTTGTTTAGTGTTATATTGTTTTCATTTTAGGGATGCACTGATTAAACTGACGTCTACAGAGCATCTGAGCCGTTTTCTCCAAGTAATAGATATTCATTATTATATTATATTATATATAAAATGGGTTCAATTTGACCTGAACACCACACAAGGATTAAATACATCAGTGGATGCAGTTTAAAAATTTGATCTTTTACAGATCCACCAGTTTTGGGTCAAATGCCAGTGTTCAGTTTTGCATGAGTTCATCCATAGTTTCTCAAATTTGAACATATACAAAGGCTTGTTTTTCACCTGCTTTATTGTTCCAGGGTACCAGTCCTTCCACCAGTTCACAAGTTTCTCAGACCTAAAGATTTTCTACACATTTTACTACCAGGTGCTACAAGATCTACAACAGCAAAGGACTGTGAATTACTGTAATGGGGAAAAAATATTCTTTTATTAATTAGGAAAAAAATGTAATTTTATTTCCAATTATGGGACGGTTATTATGACATGTAATGCTCATTAAATCACAAGGCTGTTGGATTCTCAAGCCTAATTGGTCATCAGATGATTCATTTTGTATAGCAGCAGACAGAGACAGTCTGTAATACATGTCATTGCTTTATAGGCATCTTTTCTGTATTTTAAAAAATTATTAATAAATAATTAAAAATAAACAATCCATCATAATCTATGGCTTTTAAAAAAGTTCATTTGTTCTATAACAGCTGTAAATGGATTAATGTTCAATAATTTTGATGGTCAATCAAAGAGAAATAAAACATCTTGTTTTAAAGTAATGAGCTGTAACACATCACACAGGGTGCAGTTGTTAATTCATTTCCTATAAGAATACAGTATGTGGTGTTTGATTTCTGACATTTATTATATCTTATCATATTTAAAACCAATTTTGTGTCATTGTGCACTATGTAAATCTGTTCCTTGATTTTGTTTGAAAGCAATTTCCTCCTAAATATATCCCTGGTTTGTACAGAACCCTTTTTAGTATTTCATCAAAGACAATTGATATAAATTTCAATCTTTTGTGTAGTTCTTTGATTCAGCACAACATTCATAATCTGCAAAGATTTTGGAAACACAACGTTCTAAGGAGAAACTGAAAGTAGTGTTATTATGAGAACAGAAGTGCCTCTCTGTATCTCTTTATCTGATTGCATTCAGTAAGCACCTGCAATGTTTTAGTGATAAAATGTGTTGGCTTTATAGCCGTATAGTGCGCGTAGTCACTAGGTGAATAGGTCAATAAGCTGTAAAAATTTCCCAGGACAGGCGTGTCCATAAGACTCCTTGATTTCTTTCTTTTATTTAAAAAAAAAAACAATACTGCTGCAAATTTCAGGATTATTTTCGCCTGAATATTTGTGTTCTACGCCTTTAAAGGAATCTACATCGAGTAGATCCGAAGTTCACACTTTTAATAATAATTGTAAATAATAACGACTGGCTAATATTTATCCATTTGATGATGAACTAATGTTAAATATAGAAATGCACTTAGTGTAAGTTTACTGTCAATGTGAAACATTAATTCATAAAATTAATTGCAACAATTAAAAAAAAATCAACAAAACTCGTGCGGGTTAAGAACATTGGGATGAAAATACATTTATGGCATCCAGAGCAGCTTTATATCTCATTTTTTATACGATTAAGCCATTAGGGGTTAAGGGCCTTGCTCAGGAGCCCAGAAGTAGCAGCTTGGGGGATTTGGGATTCAAACTCACAACCTTCTGATCAGTAGTCCGACACCTTAACCACTAAGCTAATACACCACCTATAATGGCTTAAGTATCCTTTTAAATACTCTGCTAGACTACTGAAAAAAATATCCTAACTTCCTTAAATGCTCAGAAAATGTAAAATAGATAAATAGGTAAGTAAGTAAATAAATAAACAAGTAAGTAAATAAAACCACACTAGATATCACATGATGCTTTGGGCATTCTGGTATTTTCTGGTAAATCAGTGCATTGCTCAAATTCCCTAATTGTGTACAGTACAATCCTGTAAAACAATAAAACAGTATTTTGCTGTAAAAGGTGATGGTCAGTGAGGAGCTCACCTTCTCACCTCTCTATACCTGTGACAGATACACACTTTTTTCCCACTGATGGCACGTTTTCTCTCTAAATAGCATTTTCTAAAGTGCTTTTTTAACAAAAGCAACTAAAAAGCATTAATTATTAATTATGTGCATTTATTGCATACGCCCTTTTAAAAGCACCATTTTATTTTTTTTTTATTTTTTTCTAAATATCTATTCAGCCACAACAATGGGTTTTTAAATGTGTTTGTGTTTTCATCATCAGCTATCTTGTATATTTAATTTATATCTCGTTTAATTGAATTAAGTTATGTAGTAACAGAATACACTATATTGCCAAAAGTATTCGCTCACCTGCCTTGACTCGCATATGAACTTAAGTGACATCCCATTCCTAATCCATAGGGTTCAATATGACATCGGTCCACCCTTTGCAGCTATAACAGCTTCAACTCTTCTGGGAAGGCTGTCCACAAGGTTTAGGAGTGTGTTTATGGGAATTTTTGACCATTCTTCCAGAAGCGCATTTGTGAGGTCACACACTGATGTTGGACGAGAAGGTCTGGCTCTCAGTCTCCGCTCTAATTCATCCCAAAGGTGTTCTATCGGGTTGAGGTCAGGACTCTGTGCAGGCCAGTCAAGTTCATCCACACCAGACTCTGTCATCCATGTCTTTATGGACCTTGCTTTGTGCACTGGTGCACAGTCATGTTGGAAGAGGAAGGGGCCAGCTCCAAACTGTTCCCACAAAGTTGGGAGCATGGAATTGTCCAAAATGTCTTGGTATGCTGAAGCATTCAGAGTTCCTTTCACTGGAACTAAGGGGCCAAGCCCAGCTCCTGAAAAACAACCCCACACCATAATCCCCCCTCCACCAAACTTTACACTTGGCACAATGCAGTCAGACAAGTACCGTTCTCCTGGCAACCGCCAAACCCAGACTCATCCATCAGATTGCCAGATGGAGAAGTGCGATTCGTCACTCCAGAGAACGCGTCTCCACTGCTCTAGAGTCCAGTGGCGGCGTGCTTTACACCACTGCATCCGACGCTTTGCATTGCACTTGGTGATGTATGGCTTGGATGCAGCTGCTCAGCCATGGAAACCCGTTCCATGAAGCTCTCTGCGCACTGTTCTTGAGCTAATCTGAAGGCCACATGAAGTTTGGAGGTCTGTAGCGATTGACTCTGCAGAAAGTTGGCGACCTCTTCGCACTATGCGCCTCAGCATCCTCTGACCCCGCTCCGTCAGTTTACGTGGCCTACCACTTCGTGGCTGAGTTGCTGTCGTTCCCAAACACTTCCACGTTCTTATAATACAGCTGACAGTTATCTGTGGAATATTTAGGAGTGAGGAAATTTCACGACTGGATTTGTTGCACAGGTGGCATCCTATCACAGTTCCACGCTGGAATTCACTGAGCTCCTGAGAGCGACCCATTCTTTCACAAATGTTTGTAAAAACAGTCTGCATGCCTAGGTGCTTGATTTTATACACCTGTGGCCATGGAAGTGATTGGAACACCTGATTCTGATTATTTGGATGAGTGAGCGAATACTTTTGGCAATATAGTGTATATTTATATACAAATGACAGTAAATATTAAACACCAGAAGAAAAGATTTATGACATTTCTCTCCTGTCACTGTTGCTGCAGGTGATTTCTGTGGCCAGTAGATGACGCTATAGCCACTTGCTTTACAATTCCCATTCATTTGTGTAGCACTTTTAACAATGGACATTGTCTCGAAGCAGCTTTAGACAAGTATAGAAACAGAGAAGAGAAAATATATATATATATAAGTTAAGTAAGTTTTTGTCCTCATTTTATCTCTAATGAACAAGCCTGAGGCGACGGTGGTGAGGAAAAACTCTCTTAGATAATATAATATAAAGATAAAGATAATATAAAAACCTTGAGAGGAACCAGACTCCGAAGGGAACCTCATCCTCGTTTGGGTGACACCGGACATTAAATGTAAATAATGTCATTTCTACAACAGCAACCAGGGGCTCATGAGGAACTATTAGGTCAGTGAAGGTTCTGAGTTCATTATAGACACTAATTCCTTGCTGATGAAACAGCAGATCTGTGACGGTGGAGACGGTGTCTCCATGTGGCTCTGTCCACAACTGTCTCCTGGTCACAGGCTGTCCACACAGATCCATCCACTGCATCACCACCAAGCGACAAGACTCCAACCACGGGTAGAACATTTTGTCTCTATGATATCAGGAAGCTTGTTAATTGACTTGGTTGCATTTTTGTGTATTGATTTTATTGAATGTATTTACTTATATTTTGCATATAGTGATTAGAAAAAGCGATATATTTATATATTTCAAATTCACATCTTGAATTGATATATTTCTGTCCAGAAGCACATTTTTTAAGATCCAGGACCTGGAGTCTCAAACCAGTGATGTAACACATACACACACACACACACACACACACACACACAATCACTGAGCAGAGAGACTTATTAATGCTGAAGCTGGTTGATATTTCTGAAAGGTATTTGCATTGAGACTTAAAGAGAAGCTTTATGGATGGATGTGCAACTCAAAGAGTCTAAAGTGTACCTGCAAACGGTTTAACACAGAAATAGAAAGGAGGGTGATTTCAGATATTTTGGAACTTGTCAAAGCTTTCTTGCCATTAATAAACACAATCCCTCAGCTGACATTCACTTTCAGAGAGTTTCACCCAAATGAAGCTCTGAAACTCTGAAAAAGATGGCATTTCTTTAAACATTTCTTTAATCTTAAGTTTAACCTTGAAGTAATAATAATAATAACAATAATAAACATAAAAATGTGTGGTTTTATTACGTTTCATTTGGCAGTTTTGAAAGGTTTTTATTAAATATAAAAGATTAGTTCATCAGGACTACTGACATATTGACAGATGGCATATTTGGAATATTTGGTATTTGTACACCTTGGGGTTCAGCTTTCCCTGGCAAAAGGGCACACAGCACATCCATAATGAACCAGGAAATTAACAATAAAAAAAAAGGGGGGGGAAATGGAATATTACAAAGAGAAGGCAAATAAAATATATTGTAGTTGCTGGGCTTCTTCTTTACACCGTGGTTGAACACTGAGGCTGTAACTCATCACTGTAACAGCTGTTCCCTGTGAAGCTCCTCTGAAGCACTGGCTCTGTCTGAAGCCTGGAGTATGATCGTATTAAATAGTCTGTATAAAACATCTCCTTGTGTTTTTTTAACCCAAATGTCAGTTCTTCCATCGGATTTGCTGTTAGGGAGGAAAGATATCTGAATGTTAGAAGAATCAATTTATGAGAGTGATTTTAAAACGGATATTAATATATTTCAGATTTATATGCTGTACCGAGGTTCGAAAGCATACACTTTTGTTAAGGTTAGTAGTGTCAGTTTTGTGAGAAATGATCATCAGCAGCATGTACTGAAGAGTTTATGTCTTCTTACATCACATCAATTTAACCCTGACACATTTTTAGTTGTATTGAATGTTATAATGGCTAAGAATATTCACCCTCTCTGCTGAAGTCAATAAAACTACTAAAATAAGGTTATTTCATACAGCTTGGTTATTTCTGTATAATGGCACAGACGGACACGTTACTCAATCAACCTTACCGAATCAATCATCATTAAGAATTCAAGTAGATAAATCCCCTTTTTTTTTTTTATCTTGACAAGATGTGCTCTGTTAGACTGTACTGTTCCAAAAGAAAAAAAAAAATCCTCTTACCGGGTTAATAAGGAGCTCGTCGATCTTCCTGTACTCAGCTGAACCTCTGTCCACCTTTCCCTGGTACACAATCAGTTGCTGACGGTCTTTCAGGTCTTTGTATGTCTAATGGAAAATGAACACAGCACCTAGTATTTACAGTAGTCTACGGTCTTCAGAATATCAATGAACACGGACAGACAAATATGTAGGAACGTAAACATTCTGTAACATGTCTTCATGCTTTGTGGTAAAGAACGGCTGGTGAAGAAACGACAGTTCATCCCTGCTATGCTGTAAATGCTAACTTGCTTCATGAACTCATTTAAAGCTGGATACACAAACTCATTCGAAGGAGAGTTTATACAAGAAGGTCTTTGTGAAGATCCTATTCTTTTGGGAAAAAGTGCTAATATATTCTACAATATCCTGGAGCTGTGTAGATTTAATCGTGACACAATTTTGTACGCATTAACACGTATCTAAAATTGAAAGGCGTGATCTTATACCACTGTGTAAGGTTATCTGAGCAGACGTAAAAACATATTACACTGAAAGACCTGCAGCAATAAAATAATATTTGTTTATACTGATTGAAAATGATTTCCCTTCACCAGTGTACTGATAAAAAAACGTTAAAGCCTTAGTCAATAAGTGGACTTGCATAATAAATGTAGGATTCGTCCATCCCTGAATAATGTAATGTACGTTTCAAAACCGTTGCACTCACATCGATAACAACGTCATGGCATTTGTACTTCTGAGCCAAACTGAGCTTCAGTTCTGAGCCATCGATCAGTCTCATATACGTTTCCAAGACCTAATAAAAGCAGGAGGAGATGTTGAAATGATACGAGAGGGTTATATGCTGAAAGTGCAATCAAGACAAGTGACAACAACAAAAAAAAAGTATTATAACTTAAATAAACTTAATAGTACAAACGTTCATGATGCTTGATATGTCTGGTTATAATAAGGCACATGTTAGGTATCCACACCTGTTTGTGAATTAAAATAGAAATATAAAAACAGCTAATCAGCTCCTTTTAATTCACCTGAACAGGAGCGTAGTTTTTCTGCAGGATATCCACCACTCTGTGAAAGCCAATAGGAGATTTCTTCTTGGTGTAACCCAGCCAGGTTTTGGTGTTGAATAAACTTTCCACATCGTGCCAGTTTCTCAACTTCGCCCGAGCTCCGAGTGCTGTGAGGACGTACTGCTTTTCTGAAATCTAACAAAGAGATTATTCTGTGCACAATAATGCCTATCACGTCAGCAACACAGGTCTTAATACATTATGTCTGTCCATGAAAGATAAACTCACTGAGGACATCAGTTTCACCTGTAATTTATCTGTAACCTCTGGCCACTTTATCAGGTTCACTTACATACACTGATCAGGCATAACATTATGACCACCTTCCTAATATAGTGTTGGTCCCCTTTTTGCTGCCAAAACAGCCCTGACCCCTCATGCACTGTGTACTCTGACCCCTTTTTACCAGAACCAGCATTAACTTCTTCAGCAATCTGAGCAACGGTAGCTCGTCTGTTGGATCGGATCACACGGACCAGCCTTCCCTCCCCACGTGCATCAGTGAGACTTGGCCGCCTGTGACCCTGTCACCGGTTCACCACTGTTCCATTTCTTGGACCACTTTTGATAGATACTGACCACTGCAGACCGGGAACAGCCCACAAGAGCTGCAGTTTTGGAGATGCTCTGATCCAGTGGTCTAGCCATCACAATTTGGCCCTTGTCGCTCAAATCCTTACGCTTGTCCATTTTTCCTGCTTCTAACACATCAACTTTGAGGACAAAATGTCACTTACTGCCTAATATATCCCACCCAACTCACTTAAATTAATATAGCAATGTGATAGAATTCGAGAAATATAGAGTAGGACTTACCCTGAAGGTCTTTCTGATGTTAGCTGGACTGCTGAAAGTACCCTGTATATATACACACAGGCCAAAACTTCAAAAACATAAATATAAATATCTATAATCAGCTTGTTATAATGCCATGCTATAACATGAGTACCTGGAGTGTGCTTACCTCAGGCTCTCCATAGTGATAAAAGCAGGAGTAGTACAAAGTGGTGATAATAGGCATGTTCAAAATGGAAGCTTTTCTGGGGAACTTCTTGAAAATATCTGCTTCACCTTTCTTATCATTAGCCTAGAAGAAACACACACGGAATGAGTCTTATAACTGAAGTATTAGCAGGATATACACTCACCAAGCACTCGGTAGGGCCGCAATTTGCTCTCAAAATGGATTGTATGGATTCTACAAGATGTTGGAGATTCTGGTCCATGTTGATATAATTGCATCATGTAGATTTTCTTGGAAATATCCCGTTCTACCACAGGAGATCTGCAGGATTCAGATCCAATGATTGGGAAGACCACTGAAGAACACTGAACTCAGTGTCCTGTTCATGAGGCCAGTTTGAGACGACTTTTGACATGGTGCATCATCATGCTGGACTATTCCAGTACCTCCATCAGACTGGACTGCAAGGCATGTTAGGTTCATGGGTTCATGCATGTTTGGTTCATGGGTTCATACATCTCACCCTACCATCTGTGAGCCTCATCAGATCAGACTGCGTTTTTTCAGATCTGGTTTGAGTATTTCCAATTATAGAAATAAACCAGCCCATCTGGCACCAACAATCAAGCCTCGGTCAAAATCACATCATTCTCCAGTTCTAATGATTGATCTGAATATTACCCGAAGGTGTTGGCCTATATTTACATGATTTTATGCACTGCACTTCTGATACACAATTTACTGATTAGATAATCGCATAAATGAGTGCTCGGTGATGGTATATACCTATACATTATATACACTATATTGCCAAAAGTTTGGGACACCTCTCCAAATAATTAAATTCAGATGTTGTTTTTCAGGAGTTGGGCTTGACCCCTTAGTTCCAGCGAAAGGAACTCTAAATGTTTCAGCATACCAAGACATTTCGGATAATTTCATGCTCCCAACATTGTGGGAACAGTTTGGGGATGACCCCTTCCTGTTCCAACATAACTGCACACCAGTACACAAAGCAAGGTCCATAAAGACATGGATGAGTGAGTTTGGTGTGGAGGAACTTGACTGGACTGCACAGTGTCCTGACCTCAACCTGATAGAACACCTTTGAGATAAATCAGAGCGGAGACTGAGAGCCAGGCCAAAACTGGGACGTCTGCCTTCACATGCACATGAACTTAATATGGAGTTGACCCGCCCTTTCCAGCTACAACAGCTTCAACTCTTCTGGGAAGGCTTTCTACAAGGTTTAGGAGTGTGTTAATGGGCATTTTTGAACATTCCTATAGATGCGCATTTGTGAGGTCAGGCACCGATGATGGACGAGAAGGTCTGGCCGCAGTCTCCGCTCTAATTCATCCCAAAGGTGTTCTACGGGGTTGAGGTCAGGCTCACAAACACAATTAGTAGGTCTACAACAAAATCGGTGTCCTATGTGTTAAGTTCTAACCTCGATGATGATCTGTCTCTCCAGGAGTGTGTAGTGGTCTTGCACATGAGTGGCATCCTCTTGAGAAAAAGGAAGACTAATAACAAACAGGAAGATAAAGAGAGACACTCAGCACCTCTTAGGAACATTACAGATGTATCTTTGTTGTACTTTCTGTCTATACCTCAAAGATTTTTTGAGGAAGTCTCTCCTTTCGTTTTCATCTTTAATAGTCATGTGCTCCTTGTACTGCATTAACTAGAAGAGTATTAAAAAACATCAGTGATGCATATCAGTTTGTCAGGACTAAAGAATCAATTAAATAAATGGATGATGAAATCAGACGCCACATACCGCCATGTCCTCTGTTCTGCCCAGTGCCCTATTACAAAGTCATGTGATTACACTGTGCATACATACAACCACATGTACAGGCTAAAAGCCAATTACTAGTCTTAAATCAACAACCTAGCTACAAATCAGTATGCCTTTAAATAGGTCTTAAAACGTTCACTTACTTCATTAACTCCACCAAGATCTTCTGCTCTCCCATTTCTTTCAGATAATGAACATAATGTCGGAGAGCTATTTCCCTCAACATTAACTCTCGGAAAAGGATCTCTGCAAACATGTCATAGGAAAGAAGAATGCATAAAGTGTAACTAACCTAAATCAATGGCTAAACAATAAAAGTCAATCGATAACACCCTCCTACCTTTACTCAATGATTTCTTTAAATATATTAAGACCTACAGGAGGAGAAAGTAATTCATAACAGTGATCAGGCTGCAGATATGCTCTTTATCGAAGTGTGGATCTAAAGCAGGATGTGATGCTTACTGCAGTGATGACATTGCCATCGTGAGCACGGACTGCTTCGTCCAGCAGCAGCAGTTTATCCTGTAGAGAGCGGAACCTTTCCAAGGAATATGCCTGCACAGATATGCAACTATAGAGTAGAGCACCGTAGAACAGTAGTGTAGAGAAATATAAAGTACATTAATCTAAAATAAAGTAGATAGAGTACTTATTAAATCCCCAAGGGGGGTTGGTGTCACAACACAAGAGCAACAGGGAGGACTAGGACTTAACCCGAGAGCAGCACTAGACTTAGTGCACAGTAAACTCATACATACCATAAATAAGAAGAAGTGAATATAAATATACACAATGCTGTATTTCTGACCAACTACAAAAATATTACAGGTTAAAAACATAGAAATAATAAGATATTGGGTAAGGGGGGGTGCTCGCACAGGGGGAGATGTTACTCCTTACCTTTCCTTTCCGCATCCTCCTTACAGTCTCTTCAGTACTCCAATCACTCACATAGTCCTGACACTCTGACTTCGGCTTGCGTAATTCTGGTGCGTATACTCGAGCAGGCATGTCAATAAAGGCTAAAAAGCAGAAAAGGAAGTCAGTATGAGATGTTACACACCTTTACACGACAATACTCTCAAGCCGTAACGATGCTTGTTTGAACTTACATTCAGAAAATGAAGGTTTGCTCTTTGCTGATGAGAAAGATAGAGATTTAGATGATTGATAAAGAGGCATTTAAACACACACACTTGAAACTACGTGAGCTGATACTCACCTCTGAATAAAGAACTTAAAGAGTATCCAGAGCCTTGTTTTGGTAACGAGGGGGTTGTGTTGATTTTTGGAAAGCTTTGCTCTCCACCTGAGCGGATGCTGGAGGCCGTCTCTCTGACAGACCAGGAGATACCTTAATTTCGACAGCAACAAAAAAAAGTCAAAAACCAAAGTCGAACGTATTCTGTGGAAGGAGCAGGAAGTGATGGGTGTGAGGTGTGACTTACTTCCAACAGGCTCCCCACTCCAGCTGACCTTCTCAACATCATCATCATCATCGTCGTCGTCGTCATCCACCGGGATGCTGTTCACTGCACGCTTGGATTCTTTCAGCTAAACAAACAAGTCAGTCAACACGTGTAATCTAAATATACTGCAATAAATAATTAAAATGCATAAATAAATACATAAAAACACAAAGAATGTGGAAACACCTTTCTTGCTGCATGAGGTTTGTGCATAGCATTCCATAGCGAAAAAAAGGTTTTAACATTGATCGCATTACATTCGTGACTCAGATTACAAATAAAAAATGTCCTCTTTGATAATTAACAACCCCAGAAATCAAGAGCACTGATCCCCAAACAACACCAGGGGGTTCAGAAACTAGTCAGTTTTGCACATTTTATTGTGTTATATATTAAATAAATAAAAACTTGGCCATTGATCTGCACATAATATTCCATAATGACAAAGCAAAAATATGTTTCAAGATGTAAATGTATTACAAATAACTAAAATAATTCATGTAGATTAGCATTAAGACCTGTGGTTAAGACACACCATACTAAGCATGGCATACTGTTTGCTTGGAAAAGCACTCAGAGCATGAGAGGGAAAAAAATCTCTGGTCTGAAATTGAAATCAGCGTTTTGGGCTGAACTCCAAATACTATATCTGATAAAAAGAATCAGGCCCTGCTCAACAACTGCTTAATACACTAAATGTTTGTTGGCACCTGAACTTGACATCCACTTATGGTTCATTAGAACTTAAGTTTGAGTTAAAGAAATCAAGTGTCCTGCACTGAGCCCTGATTCTGACCTTTGGGATGAACTGGAACTCACTAATGCTCTCATAGCTGAATGATCACTAATCCCCACAGCCATGCTCCAACATCTATTGGAAAGCCTTTCCAGACGAATGGAGCTTATTATAATTGCAAAAGGATGTTCAACAAGCACATATGGCTGTGATGGTCAGGTGTCCACAGACCTTTGACCATTTAGTGTACAATTCTTATGATGAAACATGGTGGTGGCAGCACCATAGTCAGAGGTGAGGGAATATTAAAACCAAACAAAAATAGTAAGGTCCTCGTTCCAGTGCCCAAAGCACTCAAAGCAATGACGGAGCAAGACTCTACATATCCTTAAGTGGGCCGGCTGAAATCCATTCAAGAACCACAGAGTGTTTGTGAAGAGACTTGAAGATGAGAGTTCACAGATGCTCCACACCTACTGTGATTAAGCTTATGGAGATCTACCAGGACGTACAGGAGGTACACTGAATGCATTTTTATTTATACAACACAATAAAATAATACACTGCAGTTTAAAAAAAATAACAGAAAATACATCAAAAAACACTGTAGCTAAACCAACGGATAAGCTTTCATGAAGCAACATCCTTGTCTCTGTTTATCAACAGGGTGTGTCCAAATACTGCTTTGTAAGACATGGTCATAGTTGTCTGCAATAAAGCATGAACATTTCCACATCCCTGCACTCTGCCCTGAAGAATGTGGTGATACACTATATTGCCAAAAGTTTTGGGACACCCCTTCAAATCATTAAATTCAGATGTTGTTTTTCAGGGGTTGGGCTCGGCCCCTTAGTTCCAGTGAAAGGAACTCTTAATGCTTCAGCTTCATACCAAGACATTTTGGACAATTTCATGCTCCCAACTTTGTGGGAATAGTTTGGGGATCACCCCCTTCCTGTTCCAACATGACTGCACACCAGTGCACAAAGCAAGGTCCATAAAGACATGGATGAGCGAGTTTGGTGTGGAGTCCTGACCTCAACCTGACAGAACACCTTTGGGATGAATTAGAGTGGAGACTGTGAGTCAGGCCAAAACTGTGACATCTGCCTTTACATGCACTTGAATGTAAAATGGAGTTGAGCCCTTTGCAGCTATAACAGCTTCAAATCTTCTAGGAAGGCTTTCCACAAAGTTTAGGAGTGTGTTAATGGGAATTTTTGACCATTCCTCTAGAAGCACATTTGTGAGGTCAGGCGCTGATGTTGGACGAGAAGGCCTGACTCACAGTCTCCGCTCTAATTCATCCCAAAGGTGTTCTATCAGGTTGAGGTCAGGACTCTGTGAAGTTCCTCCACACCAAAATCCCTCATCCATGTCTTTATGGACCTTGCTTTGTGCCCTGGTGTGCAGTCATGTTGGAACAGGAAGGGGGTCATCCCCAAACTGTTCCCACAAAGTTGGGAGCATGAAATTGTCCAAAATGTCTTGGTATGAAGCTGAAGCATTAAGAGTTCCTTTCACTGGAACTAAGGGGCCAAACCCAACCCCTGGAAAGCAACACCTAAATTCAATGATTTGAAGAGGGGTGTCCCAAAACATCTGGTAATATAGTGCCAGCTGTCAGCTCACCTTGGTGAACTCATTATCATCATCGTCGAAGGCGAAAGCCGTGAATTTGGAGTTGTTCCAGTATTCGTCATCTTCAGCTTTAGCTCGGCTCATCTACAACCACAACAGTGGGACCAGTTATTAATATACTGGTTAACACTCACAGCTGGTTAATATGATAGTCGGCGCTTGATAGCTTTTAAATAAGAGATGTTACAGTGTTTATCTCTCTACATGATGATGATGATGATGATGATGATGATGATGAAAAACCCCTCACTGTGTCTCTATGCGCTGCAGGGTGGCTGCCATAACACTTACAAATACAGCACTTAGCTGAAGATATTATAAAAGATAAACCCTCAAGTCAACCCTTTCAACTAGTAGCATTAGCTGATTATAGCCTAGCTACATGACAGTGAGACAAACACTATATATGACATGCCTTACCTTTGAAATAACGACGCGGAATCAGAGACGTCAGGTCTCCTTACTTCCGGGTAGCATTACGTCAGAGGTTTTTCAAAATAAGAGTTCGTCGTTCAAAATGGACAAAAGTTTGTTTACAAATGAATAATCCCTGTTTCTATTGAGTCTCTCTTTGCTGTGATAATAATCTCCAATATTCTGAGAAGGCTTTCCACTAGATGATGGACTGTGCCTGTTGGGTATCTGTTAATAAACATGCCACTTCATGAAAGCTCATCCATGGGTTTAGCTCCAGTGTTTTTATGTATTTTTTAAATATTTGTGCAAATAAAAAATGCATTCAGTGTACCTTTTTGACTATTATCGACGAATATTAAATGAAAACATGTTTTTACAGGGTTATCTTAAGCACCGATTACCGATTTGAGCTGTTTCTCTCACAAGTCCTGGTAGATCTCCTCAAGCTTAATCACAGTAGTCGTGGAGCATCTGTGAAACGCCATCTTCAAGTCTCTAAAAGGATGCTTAACGTGGTTCATGAGTGCATTTGAGCCCGCTTAAGGATATTTAGAGTCTTGCTCCATCATTGCTTTGGGTGTTTTGGCTAATCTGGAACAAGTTTTCTACAAGAACCTTACTTTTTTTTGTCGTCTTTTACTATTCCCTCACCTCTGAGCATGGTGCTGCCACCACCGTGTCTCATCATAAGAATGCTACTATCAAATATGCTTGGTGAACATCCTTTCTATCATAAGATCCACTCTTCTGTGAAGGCTTCACCTCTAGATGTTGGGCTGTGTCTGTGGGGATTAGTGATCATTCAGCTACGAGAGTATTAGTGAGATCAGACACTGATGAGGTAGGAGTGAGGAGGTCTGGGGTTCAGTCGGTGTTCCGGTTCATCCCGAAGGTGTTCTTTGGAGTTGAGGTCAAAGCTCTGTGCAGGAAAATTGAGTTCTTCTACACCAACCTTATGAAACTCATTTTGCACACAGGTGCATTGTCATGCTGGAACAACTCCAGTTAAGGGAAATGATGTGCTTCTACATTTGTGGCAACAGTTTAAGGAAGAACCACATATGGGTGTAATGGTCAGGTGTGAACAAACAATTTGGTCATTTAGCGTATCCTGGAAATACGCCATTTTTTGACATTTTTTGTAAACAAGCTACAAAGTGTTGGAAAAATCACAGATGCCTTCTTGTTTGCCCTTTGTTATTAAGAAGCTAGCAAGATAACTGGGATGAGTGATGTATAAGCGCTGGATGAGTGATGGTATATATTTTCCTTGAAACAGCAAACCGATGCTGTGAGCAGCTCACTCAGGGCTGAGGAGATCATCCTGAGATCCCAAGCAGGAACATAATTTTTACTTAACTGGCTTGTTTTTATCCTGGGATAAAAATTCACATGAAGTAAATTATATTGTGAACATATTTAGTTTATTCCATATACACAAATCCAGAGCTATTACTAAGTGCAGAGTATTTTGTATAGATTTTTTTTCTTTTTCTATGAGACCTCAAAACAAAAAAGCTCCCGAGGAAAATAATTACATAAAATAATAATAAGTGAATTAATTTATCAATAAATTAATTTCATAGATCATTTAATACTATTATAATATGTAATATAATAATAATAAGAAGAAGAATAGTAAAAGGAGAATTGGGCAAATCTATGATTCTATAATTAATCTGCTTTTCCTACACATGGTCACAATGAACCTGGAGTACATCTCAGGGACTCGTGCCACAAGGCAAGATACCCGTGTGAGAAAAAATAAATACATAGAGAGTCGTGGATAAATACATGAGAGTCCACCATACTAGTCTACGTTGTTACTATAGTATTAATTATATTTAAAACATAATGTATTGATAAAGTGGCCTGATTAGCTGTCATTTGAATAAAAGCTATATAATATATATATATATATATAAACACTTTCTGACCAATGCCATCAATATGAATAAACATAAGCTATTCTCAGTAGACACAGAAATTCCGCATATAGAAATGTATTGTGAATGGAATAAGAGCTGTGAGCTGAATAACAGCTTATAACTGAAATATATGTGGCAAAAATTTGGTCCCATATGAAACTGAAAACAATCCAACACAGACAAAAAAAAAATGAAATCCTCAGACATAAAAACGAAGCCACTGTAACTGGACTGATGGCTAGAACTGAGACACTCAGGAGGAGCTTCTTCCCTCAGGCCATCAGACTCTTCAACATGTCCACCTTCCCGATCCCTCAGAGTTCCATAGAGCCTCATTTTACTCCTGTGTCATTCTGCACTCTTATTGTTACAACATACACCAACCAGGCATAACATTATGACCACCTGCCTAATAATGTCAGTCTCCCTTTTGCTGCCAAAACAGCCCTGACCCATCATGCACTGTGTATTCTGACACCTTTCTATCAGAACCAGCATTAACTTCTTCAGCAATTTCAGCAACAGTAGCTCGTCTGTTGGATCGGATCACACGGGCCAGCCTTCACTCCCCACGTGCATCAGTGAGCCTTGGCCGTCCATGACCATGTCGCCGGTTCACCACTGGTCCTTCCTTGGACCACTTTCGATAGATACTGACCCACTGCAGACCGGGAACACCCCACAAGAGCTGCAGTTTTGGAGAAGCTGTAAGTAACTGTGCGTGTGACAAAATCTCTATTCTTTATAGCGATACCCCACAAACCCCTTTCTTACACACTAGCATGACGACACAGGTGCCTCAGGTACTCTTTTATTATTTGTTCAGATTTATGAGACTAACAATTCAATAATTACAAAGATTTTACGGTGTGATTTATTTATTTATTTATTTTTCTTCTGAAGCAAAAGCAGTAGTGTTTTGAGGATAAAGTCCTGTTTTTAGAAGTCAGGTGGCAGGGGAAAAAGGGGAGGGGGAAACAGAACACCACCAACACACACACACACAAAAAAAAAAATCCTGGACTCTAAAAACATGTTTGTGTGCAAGATTTGTACAGTGTTTTTTTTTTTTTTTTTAATGGGAAGGACACAAAATAAAACATAATTAAGCGGTCTCTCATTTTTAAACTGAAATGCTTTAGTGGACAATGTGTTGTGGAATTGAAGGCACAGTACGTCTGTAGCACGTGTCACAATCTTCGTCCAATTCCAAAACCCACAGAACCACTTCGACATACACACACACACTCGCACACACTCATACACACAATGGCTTGTAGATGGTTCATGATGCAACAGTTTATAAACTGAGGACTGAGCATGGCTATGATGAGAAACTTATCACATATTTATTTCTTTATAAAGCACACAAAAGCAGCAGCAGCAGTTTCAGAACAACTATTTAAAATCCTATGAATAGTGTGGTCCTTTAGCTGTGTGCCATTTCTTTTTGTTAAAACACTTATCTATACGTAAAGTCTCGTTTCTGTTCTCAATTTAGTTTCTTTTTTCGTTTTAGGAGCAGTGTTCCACCAGCTAAATCTTTTTCGTGTCAAAACATGATCTAGGTTAAAACATGAATATTACAAATGCTGGCTGAAAATGCAGGAAAAAAAAAAAACAAAAAAACAAAAACATTACAATAAAAGTGCCCACTGGTTTGGCTTAAAATCCCCGCAGTCTGACAACTAATCCGATCCGACACTCAGACGACATACAGAGAGCAGTGTCGGTGATCAAAAAACAGCAAGAAGGCATTTGTTTTTTATTTGTTTGTTTGTTGTTACTGGACCAACCGAATAAAGGGAGGATCTCTCATCCTTGGTCTCCAGAGTTCCTGAAGAGTTCCTTCCTTACCCTCACGTGATGAGTGAACACGTCCACGGAAATTTTTTACACGCTTTAAAAACAGCAAAAGCAGTCTCTTTTCCCTCACATCAGTATTTTTAAGAAAAAAAAAAGGAAAAAAGAAAAAGGTTCATGATCAGAGCAATCACAATTAGCAGATTTTGTTTGTGAGCCTCTGAATTTCTGGGATTTTAAATCAAGTCAGCTGTAAGCTAACCATTTATCTATTAAAAAAAAAAAAGAAAGAAAAGAAAGAGCCTCACATGAACATGACACGAAAATGAGATTTAAAAAAAAAAAAAGATCAAGATAAGCATTATTACACCCTGCTAGCTATACTGCCACAAACGCTCCACTAGGGGGCAGATCTGACACTTCCACAGCATGAGCTCAGCTTCTCATGGAGCTGGACTTTCAGACCGTTTGTCACACCGTTTTTCCCAGCTCCGTACAGGGGTATTTTCTCGCCCAGCACCCAGGAGGAGGGAGCGTTTTTTTGTCGTCCGTCAACGTTAGGGCGGGTGATGAACGGAGGAAGATGACACTGAGTCTTGGCACTTTATAGCATGTCCTAACTGAGTGGAAGGGAATGGTAGGAACCGTGAAGAGAAGAGGTGAAGAGGTGCTTGTGTGGACGAGAGCTGGTTTAATTTTGCTCTCAGCCATCCAGGGTGTGTTCCAGACCATCTAATGTCAGCTGACTGCGGTGGGGGGAGTTGGGGCTCGGAGGGCTGCTCGGGTTCGAGCTGTTGGATGGGGTGGAGTGTTTGGTGGAGTCCGAATCAGGCTGCAGAGAGAAGAAAAAGAAGAAGTGAGACCAAGACGTCAGACTATATATTTATTCCATAGAATTACAAGGAAATGCTTCCTATTTTGTAATTGTGGTGAGTGAGTAAGCAGCAGAGCTTGAGGCTTTTCTGTAGAACTGGGACCAGTGACCTCTGTGGTCACCTCCTCTGCGGTCAAACGCCACCTGAGTCTGACACATGATCAAACCTTCTAACAGTAACAATGAATCATGCTTCGGACAGATTCTCTAGATCGTCTGATACACTCGCAGAGACGATTTGAAAACTGACCTCTCTCTCAAAGTCCTGATCGGGGTCCGAGATATTGCGAGATGAGCCCGCTCCTATGAATTCACCGCCTCCTTCAAAAACAAACACGCTGGTATTAAAAAGCGGTCTCGTAAAACCGGAGCAACGTGACGGCTGGCTTTTCATGGGATTGGAAAAAAGGGATGGGCTACTAACCTGAGGCAGTGCGTGTGATGTGGGTCTTACTCCTCGTTTGCCTGGAAATACTAGAAAGAGGACGTGGTTTGTCCTTGGTCAAGTCATCCTGAGAAGAGGGCATCACGCTCTGTAGTAGTGAGCACAGTGAGTCACACGGGAGCCAAAAAAAAAAAACATTCAGAGTCTTCAACCTGCTTCTAAATATGTTTCACTTGTACAATCAGACAGAAATACACAGAGTGGGACTCATTTATAGAGTTTTGTTTTCAGGCTATTTACACAAGATTCATTTGGAAGAAGAGGCAAGTGTTTCCGAGTTTGTCTCAATATAGTCTGCCTCACTAATGTAAACCTTTGATTTTCTACATCGTTTACTCGGTCAATTTTATACTGCTTATTATACAAGTCTACACAATTATTTTGTAAATCTTGGCTTTCATTTTAAAAGACTAATAAAGCCCTATAAAAAGGAGGAGGAGTTAGTGTGTGATTGTGGTAGCTGAGGCATTGCAGTGGCTGAGCTGCAGTAGTGTAAGATTTATCGCATGCTGTGTTTACTAAATTCTTTTGCGTTTACTCAACAATTTGTCATTTTTCTCTCACTGCGAGGCTTTAATGATATTTGCCTTTTAAGGAGTTTTGCGGGCGACTAAATATAAATCAGCTGTACTGCGAGTGCGCTTGCTAATTTGCGGGTGTTTGTTTCGGTCCACTAAAACTTTCAGAAACAGCTTTACTGAAATATTAATAAAATGCTGTTGTATGTGCATTAAAAAAGAAGCATCGTTTATTTACAGTATCATTTAGAAGTATAAATAAAATCTCTAGCCAGGCTTTCTTTATGGCTCTGATCAGTGGTTCATTTCGAACATGACCTGATTACAAACATAAAACCAACAGCTCATCCATGTAAGTAAACAAACGCAAACATCTGCAGTCAAGCACCCTCTCTGGACGAATCACAGCATTCAGGCATAAAGCAACAAACAGGGGAAAAGGACAGGAATAACGACCTGTCCTTATGACATGAGGATAGCAGGAGAGAAAGAGAAAGGAAAGGAAAGTACGGGGTGGGGTGAGCACAGATGGGGAGAGGGAGCGCAGGGTTGCCAGCCTACCCTTCCGAGGGAGGAGGTGGAAGGTGAGGAGGAAGAGGAGGAGAGCTGAGGCAGGCTCTGCTGGGAGGAAGCCTCTTTCTGCAGATAGAGCCCAGCAGAGGCAGGACTCATGTGATAGACGTGCTCAAAGTTGGTTGGAGGGGAGATCAGGGCGTGGTGTCGAGAGGAAGAGGGGGAGGGAGTCTCGCTCGACTGCATCCGCCCCAACCATCGATCAGGAGGGGAGAGAAAAAGAGGAGGAGTGAATTTGAGAGAAGGAGGAAAAAAAATGGGGAGGATGGAAGAGAGGATGCTACTATTAAACAGGAAAATAGAAGACAACGTGAGCAGCAAAGAGTTTGGACATCAGACAGAAAAGGATTCAGCAGAGTGCAGTTGTAAAATAACAGGAAAGAGAAGGTTAGCGTGATATGAAACCTTGGCAAGGTCTGGAAATGCACAATGCAGTTCTCAAAACAGTTAGTCACACATCTGATATATATATACCCCATTGGCACAATGTAAAATAAACTTATTGGGATGGGTTTTATATGCTTATGGTATTTTGGTTTTTTAAGGGAGGGGGGTAACTTATTTATTAATTGACAGTACAGCACTTTGACGGTTAAACCATAATAGAAAGTTCAAGATCATTTTGTGTTAGCTATAAGTGCTAGGTTGCTAAGTGTTTAACATTGCGAGGCCCTTTGAGTATCTGTAATTATGAGGCCATTACCAGAGGCAGATCCATGAGAACTTGCATCCCGTCTCCTGGACCCATATGAGCTACATGGTTGAAATTTGTCGGGTTGGAGATCAGCTTGGACCTCATTTCTGGGTCCCTCAGCATCTCCCTGTTAGACAACGACACAGCAGATAATTATAGAAAAGCTGTAATGAAATGGTCATCATGCGACTGAAAGGCCAAGTCCCCTCACCTCCTCTGCTGTAGCCGCTCTTCTTCAGGAACCTTGAAGAGGAACTTTCTCTTGCTGCGTGTTCTCACCATCAGCTTCCTAATGTTGTCTGAGGTCTCAGGTATAGTCAGCTCACACCCTTCTGTAGCAGTAACCGAGTGAGATAAACACATGGAGAGAAAGAGAAAAGTCAGATAAAGGTAGCAAAGTGTGATACAAGATGAGCGGTCATGGTGTAACTCTTGCTTTTCTTTATGACTTTATACATGAAGTCAGCTCGGAGTGGCAGTGTGTGAAATGGTCATGGCCTTCGCTGCCTGGCAGCCTGGAGGTGGTGTAATGAATGAGGTCATTTCAGTTTACCAAACAAAAGTACCATTATCAGCAGGGCAATCTGCCAGCACTGAGAAGAAATGAACTGGGGGGAGTGGCACAGTGAGTACGACCCAGCAAGCATCTGAATCTGGATCTAACTGAGAAAGGAAACGTGAGACTGACACTGACTGAACTGTATTTGAACTTTAGCCTTAGAGCCAAAAACAGGCCAGTCAGCCTGGTACCTGAAGTGAAACTCAGCGCTGCAGCTAATGTACTACTATCTGTTTAAATATCAGACAACACAACAGATCTAAAGTAGATTTTGAGTAATGACTCCACAGGTCATCGATAGTACCTGCGGCATTGTTTCTGAAGTAGATGAGGCGGGGTTGCTCTGAGCCCAGTAAGTTCAGACTGCCCTCCACATTCAGGGGTCTGATCTGGCAAGCCACAGTGAACAAGACACATCAGAAGCAAATACATGTGGTACTGAATGCAGAATGCATCATTAAGGTACTAGACATATATGCAGTGTTTACTGATTTATTCTCTTGCATACCTTCCTTAATGAAATGGTTTGGACCCATTCTGTAGTGTGGACATCAAATACATCAACCCCATAATCGCTGTACACTGTCAGGTAAGTGGAGTTTGAGCCTGAAAAAAATATACAGACAATGTGTTTAACCTCAAGTGAAAAAAACAGCTTAAAAAAGAGGAACAAAGATCAAAACAGCCATACGTACTACATGCGAGTGGTGTGGCAGGCCACATGAGCTCCTGGGTGCGTGAACGACGGCCCTGGCCATCCACGTAGATGCCAAGCTGGCTAAAGCAAAGCAATAGCTCATTGGCACCCACCTCCATTGCGTGTAGAGCATCTAGTGGTTGCTGAGCAAGGAAGGCAAGTGAAGGATCAGCGGGGCTCACCAAGCTCACAGGTGCCACCTCAGACTGCAGTGCCAGCAGAGCAAAGCCTGATGGGTAGCCTACGCATACTCGCCCACGCACCATGCCCAGCCACTGCACCACGCCTGGGGCCTGCACCTCCCACATGCGTCGCGCATAGGGCTTGGCTCGCGTGATCTCGTAGCAAAGCACCTGCCGCTTGACAGCGGCCATCATGTAGGCAGTGCCGCCCGGTCGCAGCGAGCCCACGCTAAGAGCCTGGCAGCCCTTTGTCTCAGCCAGTTTCACATCAAACCCCGGCTCGGCACCATCCAGGGCTCCCCATGGGTGTAGGTGCACATGTCGGTTACGGCCGCACAGCAGCACCACCATCTTCTCTTGAGGGACTGTCTCAATCTGGTGTACTTTCTTGCAGTCAGCAGCACGCACAATAACTGCAAGAAATTAAGGTTTAGAATCCTCAAAGGTTAAAATCAAAGTGAAAACATTACTTCCCGAAAACCATCTTCAACCTTCTACTACTGAATTCTAAACTGAATTTATTTAAACTGGAGTATATAGTATGTAAGACTTGTACCATCTCTGGTAACCTCCACCACAAATAGGCCCTCCTCTGTGCCCAATGCTATTCGTTCTCGGTCTAGAGAGAACAGGAAAAAACAAATCAAACATTGTTTATAGGTATTACAGAATTTCACATTAACAATGTGAACACTAACCAATGATGGCTGCAGAGAGTGTGGTTTTAATTGCAGGCAGGTTGCTATCGTAGGCCTCGTGCAGGACGTGCACTACTCGGTTCTTCAGGCGGTTCTTGGCTAAGATACTCTGCAGACCCTCCAGGATGCCCACCCACTTCCTTTTCTCAGCCTCGCTCTCAGCCAAGACCAGCAGAGACACCGCCCGCGCTGGAGAGCCCAGTGTGGACGAGGTTACCTAAGTGAGTCAAAAGCCAACAGTCAAAAGGAAGAGAAGGAGGGCATTTATTATTCCATGCATATAATTTACAAACAATTTTTTACCCTGAATATGCAAGGAACGTCTTTGCGGGTGGCGTGAATTACATCTGATGCCAACACAGAGCTTACTGAGAACTCATCGTCTCTGTAAAGAGAAAAGAAACCACAAAGGGTGAGGACGTAACATGGCTTGTTTTGTATATGACCGTTAATCTATTTGTGTGGATGTTAAATAAACAGGAACGTGATAGTAAGTGAAACTCACCTGAGGTCAAGGACCTGGCTGGCCACCACACCAGGCTGGGTGGACTTCCCTTCAGGGACCTCATACAGGAAGAGTTTACAGTCACATACCACAGCATATGCTCTCTGCCAGCCCTTCTTCACTCCAGTAGGCTTTGGGATCTGAATAGCAAAGAGAGACGCATTTCAGGTGTACATCCGAGGCTGAATATAAGTATGTAAAGAGTGCAAAGAGAAACACTGCATACTCATTCGGATATAGTAGTGAGGCTTGAACTAAGTACTGCAGTTTAGGTACTCACCCTGACAAAGCCTTTGTAGGCTGTGCCAATACCCCTCTGCACATCAATTCCCAGTGGCCTCTTGGCCTGCTCTGGTGGAATAGGGCACACCTGAGGAGCGTTGTCCTTACAGGACACGTGGCAGATGAAGGAGCACACTAAAAAATATGAAAAGAACAGAAATGCAAGATTATTCCTTGAATAAACATGAAAATGCTTTGTATAATAGTCAGTCTTGGCTGTAGCGTAGTGTACTGACCCTCGCAGGCATAGCCCTGTCTGATCAGGCCCACCATCAGAGATGTGCAGTGGGTACACTGTGTAGGACTGGAGAAGGTCTTGATGCTCAGCTGGTGAGCTTTAGGCTGGGGACACAAACAGCAGTAGGACATGATAAGAAGCTAACCTTTTCCAAATATTCTTTAAATGCCATTGAAAAAGATCACCACTGTGATTATATTCAGAGCTAGTAACAACATGCCATGGTACACCGCAGTACCTTTGGTGCTGTGAGCAGTGATGACTGGTAAGCTGGAGATGGGGTAGTTGGAGTGGTTGCAGGGGGCTTCACAGGTTCCTGAAAAGGATAAAAGCAAAACTTTTGATATGAAATGGGGAATATTAATTTACATGTAAGTGTATGGTAGGATTATGATGTATATATAAATAAACTTTTAAAACAGTGCTGCTATTTCATGTCAAATTCTATGAGTGTTAAGTTATGAAGAAAACAAAATAAAATACTTCTCAAAATATTCCTTTTATATTATGTATGTTATAGAAATTAATTAATTAGAGCCAAATTTATTTGATCAGTAATTACATTATTGATATATTAATTGAATGAATAAAAAATGAATAATTTTGATCACATTAATTCCAAGTTAACATTATTTGTAGGTTGAATTCTTTTAGTAATGGCGGTTTAGAATAAATGCAATTAATAGAAATAACCAGCCAATAAGGCTGATAATTATAAGAACTGAATAATAAATATAATAACTGCTAATGGTAGGTTGTCACATCACGGTAAGAGAAAAAGAAAAAAGGGAATTTTAAATGTATGAATGAATGAATGAATGAATAAATACTGAAGCTCTGCTATTGTTTCACAGACCCCTGGGGGTCCCTGGGCTCTACTTTAAGAACCACTTCGTTCTACAATACTCAAAATAGGTGAAGAGCTTATGGCTTGATGGTCTGCTTATGCAGACTTTGGTCTAAGACAGGAAGTGAACACAAAGCTGGAATGTTAGAGGAAGTATAAGGTGGACACTCACATCCTGCTCTGAAGCTGCTGAGGGTGAGGGAGAGGGAACGTCTGTTTTCTGAGGCGCGGCATCGACCTCGCCGACTGAGCTAGTCTAGAGAGGGGAGAGAGAAACACTGGAGTGAAAAGTAGCACAATGTTTCTCAAGGCTGGTGTTTAGGTGTTAAATATGGCATAAAAATGTCCCACTTTTTAATATGGGGCAGCAGTCACCTGGACATGTTACACCAAAAAAGAAATAAAAACCATTGTGTATTAGTCCAGGACTGGACTGAGAAACGTCCAGTCACGAGTCAAAATTATTTTTCTATTGACAATACACACTAATAATAATATTCTAATCACAATAATGTTCCAGGCCTAAATAATTCAGAAATTTAATTCAATATTAAGCAGTTTTATCGAGTACAGTCATGAGAATTTAGACTCTAAACTTATGTAAGATGAAGTAGTTCTTTAACTACTACACTTTGACAAAAGCCTGGAAGTGTAAAATTGATCAGAAATGTTCGTGTGCTAATGTTTGTCACAATCTGACACGTTCAAAACATCCAAAACACATTCAATTGCATAGGATGAATTATGGCAGAGATTAGACCACAGCTGATCCAAATCTTTTCATAGTTCACATAAAGACAAACAAATAATTAAAACAAAAACATAATCTGGAAATTTTATTCAGATTATTTAAGGATACAGTATTAATGTCTACATTGTTATGATTGGGATTACACCATTCATTTCATTTTTATTGGCATAGTACTATACAACTCTTTTATTTAATCACCCACAATTCAAACACATGGCTTCCTCAGTTAAATCATCCCATTTTAAACAAAGATATATTCCTAATGAACTCCTAATCGTGAAAGCATGACTTCCAGTATGGATATGCAATCTAGACTAATGAGGTTTTATATTAGCCTTTTAAGAGGTTAGATAAGAGACGAGTGATGGTTAATACGAAGCTCTATGCGATGACTTGCTAACCTTCAGCATCTAGAAATAGCTTGGCAGGGATCTGGGAATTGAGGAAATTACGACAGGGAAACATCGTCAGCAGACAAAAAGATCTCGAGATCTCCAAGATCTCGAAGATGCTTAAACTGTGTAACCTATTAGAAAAAAAACGCTTTTAAAGAGAAATGCATTTTATATCTAAGAAACTAGATAAAGTATGAAATAATACTGAGGCTCTGCACTTGTTGTCTGCTGACTGCTCCTTTCAGGAAGGGGTTAAACGGATGTTAAGGAGGGGTGGGGAGGGGATCTGAGCAGCCAACTTACTTCATCCCAAAATGCTAGCAGAGAGGATGCAGATGAGGAAGAGACAGAGTCCTTTTTGGGGGAAGGGACAAACATAAAATTACAGATCATACAGCTTTTTTTTTACTTATCCTGAGCTCACCATGGTGTGTATTATTGATTCATAACTGCTCTAAATTGTAACCCAGATACTATGTCTGTTCCCACCAAAAATACCAGATCAAGCTCTGAAATTAGGCATTGGAGAATTAGAGTAAGAGCTGGCAGTACTTTTATACCAGTATGAGCTTTTCATTTATCCCAGGCTCTCTTTCTGAGTGATCAGTAGAGCATGTGAAGTTCTTGGCTGAGAAGAAAAGTTCATTTTACACTCATGGTCAGCTGTAGGCTCTCACTTTGTTTCTGTAAGCCTGGTGTAATTGTGTAAGACACAGTGCTCGGTCATTAGCTACTCCTATTGGACTGACGTCGCCTGTGGTATCACATGGCTGAGAGAGGCAACAGGAGCCCGAGTGCCTCTAGGGGAAAGTATGAAGGATCTCAAATTTATCCAGCCTGACTTCCAAATTCCACAGACTGTGTAATCCAGGGCATGAAAACTCTTTATTCATATTTCAATTTTTTACAACATCTAAATGAGCAATCGACCATTTAGCGAGAACGTCCATGTAAAATAAACCATTTCTTTTTTAATGGAGATATTATTAACGGCATCGAAGCCAGATGGCTGGAGGTCATTATTATGATTGTATAAACATAGGGAAGCTGGTTATGGCTGGATCGTGAACAAGCAGAGAGACAGAAAAACTCACTCTGAATGTAAGGTCATGGGCCAGGGGAGATGTGTTGAAGTACTCAAAGATGGAGTCCTGAAAGTCTGGAAGTTTTAGACCTGTAGTGGAGCAAATAAAACTTTGCGTGAAATATTGAAATATTACATTATAAAACACATTATGTGCTCAACAGCCAAATTTCTTCTAGTAAATGTTTAGACCGCAGTTTAACACAATCGACTTATTTTTAACATCATTCCCTGGAAGATGATGTGAATAGCAGCTGTTGGTTTTAAAACAATAGCAGGAAGTTCACCTCGATCCGAGCGTGTGCGGCTCTCCTCCAGGTCTTTCTTCATGCTTTCCAGCTGCTCTTCCAGCTCCCTGTTCTTCACTTCTGCATCTTTCAGTTTGCTACAGAAGAAAGTAAGGGCTCAGAGGTGAGAGACACACAAAAGTTGTGCAATACAAAAAAAAAAAAAAAAATTCTTAACCTTTAAAAGAAATTGAGTTAGAGTGCATGCGATTCTTGTGTACTGCAACGGCACCACAAATGGGCGTCGGTCACAGAAATCTGAGCATGACTGAAAGCACTGACCTCTCGAAGGAGATGTTGGCAGCCTTGACCTTGCGCAGTTCTTCCTGGACCAGTTGCTTGGCCCTTATCTCGGCGTCCAGAGCCGACTGCAGCTCTAAACGAGCGGACATGTCCAGCTTCTGACTGCGACGCACCTTCCACAAGGGATCCTGCTTCGAGAAGAACAACGTTCATCAAATCTACAAGGATCAACTTTAGGCAAACTTTGTGTTTATTTCATCCTATCAGATTTTATTACAGAAACTATAACGTATTCATTTAAAAGTGTGATCTGCTTTGCAGCTGCCACTATAGTCGGAGCTGCTGTTACAGAAAATGCATCAGACCAGTCGGGTTTGAGGATTCTAAAGCACTGTGGTACGTTTCACAGCATCTCAGTAACCTCTGAAAATGAATCAGCTTTTCAAACGAACACGTCTAATGCTTGATATCTGTATTTGGTTCGTGCACGCAGCAAGCTGCAACATGCATGTGAGGCATACAAATATAAGGCATGCATGACTGATTTCAAATACAATTAAATTTTCAGCTATGTGGATAAAAGAGAGTGAAAGATGTTTCACTAATGTTAGTCCTGTACTTCGAACACTATCACGGGAATATTTTTAGCTAGCATGACTCAGCTGATGGAAAGCGGTGAATGGTCAAGGAACATAACGTCTCTGATTACAGTACAAACAATCAGGGTTTCCTCCACATTCCTCAAATTCATGCACTAACAACTGAATTCATTGTGCTAATCCCATCTTCGTAATTCAATATCATCGGCGGAAAAAAAACACACAAAAAAATCTCAAGAGGTCATATCTGAAATTAAACATTTAGGTAATATGAGTTCAGAACAAGTGATCTGAAAAATGGAGGCAAGTTACACTGGTTGCAGTGTTTGGAATATTAAAATTTTACAAGAAAAAAATTATACCATAACGCAGCCACCCTTATCCAGAGCGGCTTACATTTATCTCAGCTTTAACTGAGCTGTTGAGGGTTAATGGACACATCAGTGGCAACTTGGTGGTCCTGAGCTACCACTCACATAGATTGTCTATATGCTGGCAAAACCTGGACGGAAAACAGAACTGAACCGTCTGTAGCACTAAAGTCTGATGCCAAGTGCACCAAGTGTGTGTTTGCTACTCTTCTTTCAAGTCTAAGTGAAGGCCCGTATTTACAGCAATCACACGGCCATTTTTAAAACATTTACATTGCATTGTATTGTATTGTTCCCAATCCAAAATCCGCCACCAGTGACAGACCAGTTTAGACCAGAAAGACTACTTTACATATCAGAATCGGATCACAGATCACATATCCAAATGCAGGTTATACTATCTTGGAAAGATAATTCCAAGTCTCTTGCAGTCGACAGATGATGAATGAGCAGGATACACACTGATCCCAGAGCATCAGCATTCAGCGATGGAAAATAAACCATTCATCTGCCCCTGCACAGTCCTCTAAATAAAGAAAGAAAATTTAGGTTTAATTTGTGTAGCAGTCAAATATGAAGAGGAAGCATGGACAGATGAATAACAGCAGCCATGAAAGCTACCCTCTGTCCTCTTGCTTTGGACTCGAGCCTCATTGCAGTGACGTTTGATGGCTACACTCACCCGCTTTGTGCTCCGAGGAGCCACCAAAGACTTCTGGGTAGGGGTGCTCAATCCAGACACTTGCTAGGTTAATAGGCAAGAAAACAGCACTTCATAGATCTATTACATTTTCTAGAAGACTCTATAGGAAGAGCTCCAACCACTGTCTTTATTTTATTTCCTGAAGTGCACAGTTCAATATATACTGTACATATACACTGTATAACCAAATTCAACTCTCATTTGATTGACAGCTAGCAAAGTAGAAGATTTAAAAAAGAGGTGTTTTAAATTTCCACAACATTCTCTGACTCTACTATTAAAACCTTAAAACAATTCACAGTATAAAATAGTAATATAGCTGTCGGTGTATTCTACGGTTACTGGAGATCACATAGCATGTTTTCAGGAACCTGCTGTCCAGTGAGGGTCACAATCCAGCCCGTCTTTCTTGCTCTGTCATTACATGCCCTTAACCTGATTAATGAAGGATCCCAGATCGAATGTGATCTCCTTTCACACCTACAACCGTAACATGTCACTTCTGTTCATTACTTTCCATTAGATTTGCCATTTTTAGGTACATCGGAAACTTAGCCTGCTTTTAATTATATCAGCAGTGCAGCGTTACTGTGTTATGACTCAAAGGAGTTAGAGAGAGAGAGAGAGAGAGTGGGAGAGAGAGTGGGAGAGAGAGTGGGAGAGAGAGTGGGAGAGAGAGTGGGAGAGAGAGTGGGAGAGAGAGTGGGAGAGAGACAGAGATGTGAAGCATAACATGTGAAATATAAGGTAGAAAATAGTAAGTCAGTTGCAGTAGTGTACACAGGTTGAAGACCGCTCGTACCAGGTGTCTGGATCCCAGGCTGGAGCTGCGCAGTGACTCCAGCTCCTCGGTCATCTTTGAAGCCAGAGCTTGCAGGTAGCCACGAGCATCCTTCTCATCACTCACCCTATAGCAAACACATGCACACACAGTACAGAAATGTTTAGGATTCAGCAAATGTGATAAAGACATATCAAGTAGGAAGCTTTAAAAGAGAACAGAAGAAGCAACTTTCTTACCACTGAATGATCTCAGCGATCTGTGCCTCCCACTGTGCAACACTCTCCTTCTTCGAGGCCAGGTCCTGCAGCTCGTCCTCCAGCTGTCTGTTCT
The DNA here is from genome assembly GCF_019097595.1 of Hemibagrus wyckioides. Taxonomy (NCBI): domain Eukaryota; kingdom Metazoa; phylum Chordata; class Actinopteri; order Siluriformes; family Bagridae; genus Hemibagrus; species Hemibagrus wyckioides. Next base: position 14,920,374 of record NC_080734.1, on the reverse strand, counting down.
GGGTTGTTAGTTTGTCCACAAATGTGCATAGCTGGAGAGAATTGATAGAGGGGTCAAAAGTCATTGCTTAGATCTGCCCAGAAACCTCTGAGGACCAGTACTCTTAAACACATTGCCACCAACCCGGTCTGTTTCTGAGGTCAGCTTGCGGTTCTCCTCGGTCAGCAGGCTGCGTTCACGCTCATATTTCTCTTTTAGGGAACCCAGAGCCTCGTCCATCTCCATTTGCCTGTCATAAATAGAAGATGTAAACACAACTGAACCAGAGACACCAAAAAACATTCATGTTAAATGGCAAAAATAGCACATTACAATACACTACAGAGCTAAAGATCTGTGGATGGACACCTGACCATAACACCTCTAATGTGCTTCTAGGATATCCAAATATATATATGAATATTCCAAAACCATGGGCTTTAACATTTCATTAGAATTAGTCCCGACTATAATAACCACCACTCTTCCAGGCTTTTCCACTGGAACGTGATTGGGATTTCAATTCAGCCACTAGAGCATTAGGTCAGACACTCATGTCGAATGAGGAAACCCTGGGGTGCAGTCTGCATTCCAGTTCATCCCAACAGTGCTCAGTGGGATTGAGGTCAGGGCTCTGTGCAGACCACTTGAGTTGGGAAACTATGTTCTTGCGCATGGGGTACTGTCATGCTGGAACAGGTTTAGTTGGAGTGAAGAAAAGCCAGCAAACTTTAGAGTAGAAACACATATTGCTTTAATGGTCTGCCAGCCACATTTGTTATAGTGGATGTAAATGTAATTACACTAAATATGTGTGGCCTATAGATGACTTCAGACTAAAAAAAGTCTCAAAAATGCACGTGTAAAACTGTGAAAGTAAAATACATAAAAGTCAAAGGTGCACTGTTCTATATGCTTGCTTCATAGCTCTGATTTTTCTATGCAAATTCACACCCTGTGTGCTGGAGGTTGGCCACCTAGGCGCCCTCAATTACAGATTTAAATGCCATAGAGTGATACTGATGAGGTCCTTTGCACAGTTTTGCCACTCTTACCGTTCCTTGTTAGCTTTCTCCAACTTGTCTTTAAGCACAAGCAGCTCCTTTTGCAGAGAAACCTGCTGGCTCTCAGAGTCGTGCAGCTCTTTGCGTAGGTTTTTTAGCTCTGTGCCATGGCAGGCATCCCGCTTTACAAGCTCTTCCTCGTAGAACAATATCTTCTTATCCAGCTCGGACTTCACCTTAGTCAGCTCCTGCTGGGTCTCAGCACTCACGTTTGAAGCTCGACCGGTGCCCTGCTTCACCTAACGGATAAATTGAGAAGGATGGAGAATTTTACAAAACATGTGGGAGATACTGGACTCACTCGTTCCGACTGGATATCCACTGTTTATGTGCACATAAACAAGCAAAATAAGTCAATTAACAAAATTATCAATTAAAAAAATATCTAAATTTAAGCATATACAATTGTAGCTTTTAAAAAAAATTCTTAAATGATCGCTTAGTGATTTGTTCTTAATAAACAAAAAGCATGAAAGAAAACTCATGTCCCTGCTGAGGAGGAGTAGTGGGATACCCTTCATATAAAATTATTTTTAAATCTATTAAAGTGTGCAATTTTAATAACAGCTTTGATCAGAGTTCCTTGGGATGTAAATGTACATGCTCAAAATATACTGAACATGACATTAATTCCAAATGTGAAATTAATCACATTTAAATGTTTATTTTATTATATTATATTATATTATATTATATTATATTATATTATATTATATTATATTATATTATATTATATTATATTATATTATATTATATCATATCATATCATATCATATCATATCATATCATATCATATATTATAGTTTGGGGAAAAAAAATCATCTGGACCGGTCACAAACTACAAACAATCATATTAAAGTGTCTGTCTGTGTGATTATTAATGGATTACTAGAGGCATGTGAATTTAGCTAGTAATGTGAAAAGGTTTAGGAAACAAAGAAAAGATGCTGATTTGAGGAGAAATATAAAGTAAGGGACAGTATTAGACAAAATAAATAAAAAAGAAGGATATTGATGTAGAGGCCAGCTGTACACCTCAGTTCCTCCCAACAAAAATAACTGATGAAAAAAAAACCCCTCAAGAAAAACAGCAGAGATAAAAATAAACAGGCAGGATATCCCTCCAGTCTGGAGGACATCACAAGGAGAAAGCAGGATGATGCGGAGAGGAAATGGGGTAGAAAGATCTAGCCAGAGAGGGAAGAAAGGTGACCCAGACCCAGAAGTAAAGTAAGTAAAGACGAATAGCTGCAGGTAGGTATACAAAATAAGTATTGGGATAGAGGTGAAAAAAACAAAACATTGCGATGAACTTAAACTGGGGGACATGTGAGGCTCAGACAGTGTAATGATTGATATCTGACCTTTAGTGTCTCCAGTTCACTTTCCAGTTGTTTGGAGTAAACTTCACTGTGTTCTCGAAGCTTACGCTCCTTAGAAGCTTCTGCACGAGCATCTTCCAGCTGAGCTTCCAGCTACAACACAGAGAGAGAGAGAGAGAGAGAGAGAGACTGATTTAGCTTGATTTCAATGAGTTTACTGGTTTAACTCGACATTACAGGAGAGATTTCATCTGACATAGTGATCTTGTGTAGCCTTCATGAGGTCTTCCCTCAGTAATGCATGAACAATTGGAACACCACACTTCCACATTTCATTTTGAAATCATTCTCATGACCTGATCAGAAAGCTGCCATAAGGTTGAGACAGACTTTAAACAACATGGTGAGCACATCACATACAACACTTACCAAACAAATTCATCCTTTTTGAAGTGATTCAGAGCAACCGAGTAGTGGACAATAACAAACATCCACTGATTTGTAAAGACACAACCGAGTAGTGGACAATAACAAACATCCACTGATTTGTAAAGACACAACCGAGTAGTGGACAATAACAAACATCCACTGATTTGTAAAGACACAACCGAGTAGTGGACAATAACAAACATCCACTGATTTGAGAAGACAGAACCGAGTAGTGGACAATAACAAACATCCACTGATTTGAGAAGACAGAACCGAGCAGTGGACAATAACAAACATCCACTGATTTGAGAAGACACAACCGAGTAGTGGACAATAACAAGCATCCACTGATTTGAGAAGACAGAACCGAGTAGTGGACAATAACAAGCATCCACTGATTTGTGAAGACACAACCGAGTAGTGGACAATAACAAGCATCCACTGATTTGAGAAGACAGAACCGAGTAGTGGACAATAACAAGCATCCACTGATTTGAGAAGACAGAACCGAGTAGTGGACATTAACAAGCATCCACTGATTTGTGAAGACACAACCGAGTAGTGGACATTAACAAACATCCACTGATTTGAGAAGACAGAACCGAGTAGTGGACATTAACAAGCATCCACTATTTTGAGAAGACAGAACCGAGTAGTGGACATTAACAAACATCCACTGATTTGAGAAGACAGAACCGAGTAGTGGACATTAACAAGCATCCACTGATTTGTGAAGACACAACCGAGTAGTGGACATTAACAAACATCCACTGATTTGAGAAGACAGAACCGAGTAGTGGACATTAACAAGCATCCACTGATTTGAGAAGACAGAACCGAGTAGTGGACATTAACAAGCATCCACTGATTTGAGAAGACAGAACCGAGTAGTGGACAATAACAAGCATCCACTGATTTGAGAAGACAGAACCGAGTAGTGGACAATAACAAACATCCACTGATTTGTAAAGATACAACCGAGTAGTGGACAATAACAAACATCCACTGATTTGTAAAGACACAACTGAGTAGTGGACAATAACAAACATCCACTGATTTGAGAAGACAGAACCGAGTAGTGGACAATAACAAACATCCACTGATTTGTAAAGACACAACCGAGTAGTGGACAATAACAAACATCCACTGATTTGTAAAGACACAACCGAGTAGTGGACAATAACAAACATCCACTGATTTGTAAAGACACAACCGAGTAGTGGACAATAACAAACATCCACTGATTTGTAAAGACACAACCGAGGTTGTGCTGCCATACACAATTCCTTATGTATGGAGAAACCCTACATTTTATATTGTCCAGGCTATCTTACTGCAAAGATTGTGTGACAGTGGATAAGCAGTTAACATCAACAAAAGGGCAAAGAGATGTCTAAAACCTGCTAGCCGCAGTAGAGAGGAATCTTCACTCTCAGTTGTTGGACGCCTGCATGTTACAGCGAAACAGACTGACAGGAAGCCTCATCAATTTCGTTTTTCAGATAGCAGCGATCAAAATGTCTGCGACATACACAGCCATACCCCAGAGTCTGACTGGAATCTTCAAATTCTCCTTTTTCACTTTTGAGCAGACTTTAAAATGCTAGCATGAAAGTTCACGAAAGCTTGGAGAAAGTTTTCAGACTATACACAGCAGAAAATGTCAAACTTTCAGCAGGTGAAGGCTTCTCCCTGGTGACCATATACTACTGCAGATTATTCTAAAAGGAATGAGAAACGGTTCATGTCCAGTTCACTGCTGGTTACGCTGAGTAATACTCTAAGAAATTACCACATCATCAAGGCATCATAATATCACACAACTCTGAGGAACACTATGCACATATGGACATGTAGGAGACAGTGAGCATAACTATTAAAGAAAAGAGTGAGACTGTGCTTAAGGGAATAAAATTAACTGAGTGAGCTGAAGTGGATTCACTCTGAAGGCTCAGGGAGCAAAGCATGTTCCCTCTCCTGCACTCAAGCCAGTCAGTGCTGCCCATCTGGCTCTGGTTAACCATGCAGGTCCACGGAGGGTCAGTTAGGAGGCCTACAGCGAATGGGGGAGAGCTGAGACATTCCTGCTGTCGCCCCCAGAGATCAGAGCCTGCTGACTTTAAGCAAGGCCAGGCTCGACTTTCTCCCTGCGCTTCTGTTGTGTCACTAAGGAACGCCAGCAATGCAGTGAATTCCTGAGCTGTTGTTTGGCAGTGTGCTGCCCCGGGAGAAGCTCTGTGTTATGCTGAGTTATAAATATTGCAACATGAAACTGACTGGCAGCAGAAAAAAACACCAAGGTGGCACTTCGACTCACCATTGACATCCAAGTTAATTAAATGCATATAAATTTAGTTTAACGCACGCTCTAATTTGTCCTCACCTCTTTGCGGGCCTTCTCGGTCTTGCGGATGTCCTGACGCATACCATCGAGCTTCTGCATGAGCACCTCCATCTCCTCCTCCTTGTCACGGAGCTGGCGCGAGAGCCGCTGCTTGTGCGAGCGCAGCTCGGCCATGCGCTCGTTCAGCTCGGAGAACTCCTGCATGGCCAGCTTCCTCTGTTGGTGAGCGTCTTTCAGCTCCTTGGTCTGAGACTTCAGGCGCTCCAGAGCCTCCACCAGTTGCTGAGGATGCAGACACAATATATGTTGAGGAATGAGATCAAGAAAGAGAGAGAAGGAAAAGAGAAAAGGAAGACAGGAGAGCAAGGTAGTGGTGAAAGTTAAAAAAAAGAAAAAAGAAAAAAAAGAGAGAAGTAAATAAGTAAAACAGTGAAGGGAGAATGGCTACAGAGAAACAAGATGAGAAAGAATGAGTAAGAAAAGAAAGTGTCCGGGCTGCCTCAGAGAGTTAACTGAAAAGGAGGCTGAGTGAGAAATAGAAATCGTCAAGAGGATTGGGAGCTCGATGATAAAAGAGAAGGACGTGCTGCAGTTAATGAGTACATTATCTACCTACTGCAGCATAGCTCTCAAAGACAAGGGGTAAAAACTGCGGTTTGAAGACTTGAGAATGTTCTTCTGTTGTAATGTGGCAGCTGACGGTTTAGACTGGGTGCTGGAGTACGAGTGGAGGAGCAGGACAAATCCAATTAAGTAAAAATGTGATGGGATGGACAAAAGCCCTGCCCCTGGCTAAGTGAGAGAATGCTGGCATTAAATATGATGAAGGGGTCCAGTGTGTATAAAGAGGCATTCAGATGGAATGGGAAAAATAGTCAAGACTTGGGTTGAAAGAGAAGCTTAGACTGGAAGAGGAGCTAGAAGATTTTTCATGCACAACATGGAAGAAAAAGGCAAACAGGCATGAATTGGGTGCAACAAAAACCATGCTGTTAAAATATTCCACATATATTTTATTTTACATCAGGGTTTTTAAAAAAAAAATTCCATTCTGATTTCATTATAAGGGAACTCCCATGTACACGCTGGTCATGTTGTGGTTACCTGGAAATTTAATCTAACCTAAAAATGGTATTGTAACCCAAAAAGTTGTGCAAAGACAGATAAGTGCAATAAATACAGATAACACTAAAGCTCCTGGGATAACTCCATATATCCATAATCCTTATCGTCTTTCCCTATGAGCTCTGGTCTGCTCTTAAATCTCAGCGCATACACACCATCATTCCATTCTGGTCATCTTTATATTGGTCCAGATTCAGAATCACATGATAGTTTTGCACTGTATTGCCCCATGTCTCACTCAGTTGTGCATTGCTCATATGTATAAAAAGTTTCTGTTATCCATGCAAGCCCATTTATTCACACTGAAGGCCAGAACGCATCTGCAGCTGATGAGTGTAATTTAGCAGGCAGAAGGATATGGGAACAAGCACAGCATCATGGCTGAATAAAATAAAGGAAGCAACTGGAGCATATTACATTGTATGAAACAAATGTTCTTTCTCTGATTGGCCAATGAGAGAAAATAATTGCTCTGGCCCAATCCATCAGCAGCTTCCTGACCCTAATTCTCCTTGGGGCACTAAACAATTGGGAAACAAATTGCTCTGTTATGCATTCTGCATCTTCTGCATTTTAATACCTGTACACATGTGCGGTGGACTGAAAGGTCGTTTATAATGGAAGCATAATTTTTCTGAGACTTTAATGATTAAAAATGTTTTTGGTGAGAAAAAAAAACATCGAGACGTGTTTTCTGTACATTGAATAATCTGAATATTTTACATTTTTGACTTGTTTCTTTGTCAGTATTATAGTTAACTCAACACACATGTAATGTACGCATATTAATATGGACTGTTTAAAACGTAGAAAGGAAGGAAAACACCCTACCCAAAACTATTTCAAATATGTCATTAGACAAGGAAACAAATAGTTTCACTATCTGCATACATCAGTCATCAGTCAAAATTACTCTATGGAACTGCAGTAAGGCCTGATCAGGTGAGAAACACTACCAATGTACAATCAACTACAACTGTGAGCACCATGCACAGGTTCTAATATCTCAAGCGTTATTCATTTGTAACATCACCAAACTGTGCCTAAAGCAGGGAGAGAACACAAGCCAGAGCCACACCAATAACTCACACCACAGGGCTATTTATAGCTTGACCATGCATCTTTGTATGTTGTTGAATCATGGATTAAAATGATTGCTGAGAGTGCTTGGGCAATTGGACAACCCTAGCTGTATTCCCATTTTGTGTATATTAAATTATTAATATTAATTAACCTTTCATCAGACGCCATGTTCTTGTTTTGGATATGAACAAACAAATTCAAAATGAATGCTGCCATTTCATTTCTTCCAAAAATGAATTTTCTCAGCCCTAGTTCTAATAAAGCCTGAATAATATGAAAGAGAATTCCTAAAGCCTGTCTGTGGTTATGCGCTGGCGGCGTGAGCATCAATACCTTATTGACGTCGTCTTTCTCCTGTCGAAGGTTTTTGACTTGCTTGTCCAAAGCCTTGAGCTTGGTGGAAGAGCTCTCGTAGTCTTGCCGCAAAGTCACTGCTTCCTCCAGCTGGTGCTCCAGCCTGTCAGAGTCTAAGAGGAACAAACACCGAGCAGAATGAATAATCTGTAACTCGTGATTACTATATAACCACATTTGGACCTCAAGGGGGTGGAAGGGCTATGATTCATTAACATGGTCACAATTTATTATCCTAATGGGAAGAATGATTTCAGAGATCTACTAAGAATGTGTGTTTCCTTCATGAATCAGCCTCTATCTTTTTATTTATCATCGCATTCAGATGTATATGACTCTGCTTCCTGTGGTTGGCTCATTACTATTTCCTCCGCTCACCTGCTAGTTTCTTCTTAAGGCGCTCGATCTCCTCGTTAAGTTTCTTTATCTCTTTATCGCGGCCCAGTGTGCTTGTACCGCGGCCTGAGCCGTGAAGAGACTGCACAGCCTGTGTAGATTCTGGAAATATGAATATAGAGAGAGAAAGCAGTGCCATTCAGATGCCAAGAAAAATGCGAAACTTAAAAAACAGCTAACTATAGCGATAAAATGCAGTTTGCTTCCTGTAGAACATTTGCAGTGCTCAAAAAACCCAGCTGAAAAACTCAGACACAAAATGTTTGAAACCTGCTATTTATAAACATGTTATATAAATAATTACAATATTTGTATAATTCATATAATAATATATTTATAATCATCATTTATTTAGCACTGGCTCCGTGTCATTTCTACACAAACATCATTTCACTTGGCAAAGGTTTGCTTATATTTCTGACCAAGAGTTTTATGACCACATTTTCCCCCCTACTTTTTTTTTGTTGAAACCACAATTTTGATTGTTGCACTGATTTGGACTCGGCACACTGCATAATAGGTGTGAAAGTGGACCCTCTAAATCATGGATTCAGGCTGTGTGTGTGTTTGGATACCCTGGAGCTTGCGGCTGAGCTCTTGTTTTTCCTGCTCTAGTGAGCGGATCCTCCTCTCGAAGGCCTCCAGCTGCAAGCCCCCATCTTTAAGGGGTTGCAGATCCTCTCCTGAACCTCCATCAGCCAGAGCGGTCAGCCTGAGCTGACCCCGATCTGAGAAACAGCTGTCTGTAGTGTAGGTGAAACCCACAAAGGGCAGGTGCTGACCAGTAAACCCGGTGTGGGAGATAGGAGGAGCGATGTCCTGCACAGAAAGAAAAAGCCAGGATATTAGATATTGTCTGATTATACTTTCTATTGTTCATGCGATACAGAATTAAGAAAGGTCATTATACTGTTTGGAAAATTAAATCATGCAACTAAATTAAAACCCTGATTAGTCCTAATGCAACAGAAACCAAAACATGTATACACAAACATGCTGGGCTATTAAAACGTTAATAATAGATGCTTTAAATAGCGCTTGATTAGGCGGCTGCAGTGAGAAGGGGAAACACTAACCGGGTTTTTCAGTACATCGTCATCCACATCGAAGTTGGAGGTGTCAGAAGGAGAGCTGACGTCAGGAATGTACGGGGCTTCAGTGCTGCGGATGTTCTCCCAGTCGATGCCTGAGAAGAAGGGGTGCTTCTTAAATTCCTCGATGCCGTTCTGCCCCAACCTGCGCTCCCTGCTACAGATCAGCCGCTGCATCAGGTCCTTGGCATCCTCCGACACATCCGTGATGTGAGAGGGGAACTGGAAGCGTTCCTGAAGAGCAGCAAGAATGTGGAAGGCTATAGGTAAGGCAGCTTATGGGATCTTAATCTCGAGATGAAGCATGTTGTCTTTTCGTGTACAAGCATTTAAAATGGCCATTAAAGCTTTTTATTAAAACTAAGAGTTATTTACTTGGTTTGACCAAACCCATTTATTTTAAATGACCTATTAAACAGGCTAATTATAATAATTGAGACAGCTATTAATAAGGGTGTGTTGTGATTTCCACCACTGTATCAAATTTTAAAAAATATTGAGAACCACTGGGCTGAAATATAAAGAAGTAAATGACCATGCCCCACATCCAGACATGTATTAGTTTGGGAAACAGCCGCATTCCCACCAGTAATGATGGCCCAGATAAGAAAGAAGCACATTTCTATTTAAGGAAAGTGTATGTAAATATGCTTTTAGACTGACAATCATTTTAATAACAGCCTTATCTGCAGGTCTGGAGCCATCCCTCTCATTTGACCAGATGAAGTATGTAGTTTGCATTGCCTTTCGGAGGAATAAAGAAGCAGCAGTTGGTGTGTTTAGACCTTCAGGTAGTAATATGCCGTAGCCTGCGAGCTTGATTTGTAGGTGACTCTGTGGACATTGTATCCATGCAAATCTCACCCAAATCCTGTCTGTATATTCCGATCTGATCTAATGGCTGTGTTCGTTTCTCTCAGTCAGAGGTGATGTTTGTGGGAAGCAGAGGAGGGTGTGGTAACAGCAAGCACAAAGGTACTTCCTAAGACTTTGTGTGTTTGTACAGTAAACTGTGCACACAATAACTGGAGGGAACTATATAAGCTCTGACTGTTAGATAATGTTCTGTTAACAAATCTGTTAATGTGTATGAACTAATGAGCCTGAATGTAATAATAACATTTTGCAGCATAACCGGTCTAGAAAACCAACCAGGTTCTTTTCTAGTTGAGAATAAATAAAGTTATTAAAACACCACTAGCTGCACTGCCGCAGCACTCACCTCATGGTTCATGATCTTGCCGTAAGTCTCGACCAGAGACTCTGCGTAGAAAGGCGTCTCTCCGTACAGCATCTCGTACATGCACACACCCAGAGACCACCAGTCACACTCGGGCCCATACTTCCCCATACCATCCTCCATGGCCTGCAGGATCTCAGGCGAGATGTAGTCTGGGGTTCCGACTGCTACTGACGACTGCACCTGCACACAAACATGGACGAGAGAGACCATTTCAGAAAGGAACCATTTTATAAATTGAGAATCACCATGAATTAAAAAAAAACCTCATACATAAAGAATAAAGAGACTCTGGGAAAGAAGACTGCTAACATTTCATTCTAAGGGGAAAAAAATATCAAAGCTATAAGAAAAGATAAGACAGAAAATGCCATTAAACCCTAGAGATTATTATTCCAACTGATAAATAAGTGAATAGCCAAAAGCGCTCGTGGGAATAATATTGGGGATATGAAAACACTGAAATTCAAACTGCTTCAGTGTAATAGCATAACATTTTGCTTAGCCAAAGTATAAAGAATCCATGCTGGATAATGTGCAGATAGCTTTACGTGGGCCAAACTATCTGTGGCAGAGGATGAGCGAGCACCAACAGTAAATGAAAAGAGTGTGCACATGCCAGCTTCTTGCAATTTTATGCATGTTACTTCCACCATTTTTTATTTTGAAAAAACAATAAGATAAAATTAATTATGTTTATCAGTTTGATACCCAAAAGGATTCTATACGCAACCAAGGAAAATATTTCTCCTAGTAGAACAGCCAGCATTTCACTGATGAAAAAAGCACTTTCCTCACCAACACAAATCCTCCTAAGCATGAACAGTGAATCCAGATATGTGCATCAAAACACCCACAGGCTCATGTAACCACAATCACAATGTGCCACAGATACAATATATTGACAAAAGTTTTGGGACACCCCTTTAAATCACTGTATTCAGGTGTTGTTTTTCCAGGGTTGGGTTTGGCCCCTTAGCAAAAGGAACTCTTAGCATACCAAGACATTTTGGACAATTTCATGCTCAAAACTTTGTGGGGACAGTTCCAACATGACTGCACACCAGTGCACAAAGCAAGGTCCATAAAGACATGGATGAGCCAGTTTGGTGTGGAGGAACTTGACTGGCCTGCACAGAGTCCTGACCTCAACCTGATAGAACACCGTTGGGATGAATTAGAACGGAGACTGTCCAACATCAGTGCCTGACCTCACAAATGTGTTCTAGATTAATGGTCAAAACACTCCTAAACCTTGTGGAAAGCCTTCCCAGAAAAGATCAAGCTGTTATAGGGTTAGGGACGGGCTAATTTCATATTACATTCATGTGCATGTAAAGGCAGACGTCCCAAAACTGTTGGCAATACAGTGTAAGTGAAAGTATTAGGGATGTTTTAGCTGATAAAAGCGATTATCGGAAATCAGGTGGATGTTTAAAAATAGCAAATGATCTTGGCCGATTATATCCCGTCAATCAAAAGGGGGCAGAAAAATGCGTTAGACAATTAGCTTCATGCAACTTATTCTGCGAGGGAACAACCGGTCTTGTGCTGAATTACTTTGAATTGGATATTAATGACAAGAGAAAAGCAGAGGCTGCTTCAGCTAAAAAGGCACAAACCATACAAACCACAAACCTAACCAAAGGCTAGCATTATTCCATCTAGAAAGAAAGCACAAGAACATTCAGAACAGAGTAGCAGAGAAGCTCTGTAGTGGAGGACACAGGCTTTCAGCAACTGCTAAATCACCCAAGTTAAGAATCTTTTTAATCAAGTTAATGTGTTTTCTGTTTAGAACTGACTGACACACACACACAGGATTACCCCTTCGTGCTATCAGAGTCATGCTACTAAACGCTTCTGACACACTCGGGCTACAAACGTCTTCTGTTTCTGTCAATGGAAGGAAATCAATGATGTAACTACATGCCGATTAAGCAAACACACAGTGAAAAGATAGCTTGATGAGTTAAGGTTGATGTAGAAGCAATCAGCACTGTTTACACCTTCATAAACAATCAGTAGGAAAGATAATCACATGGCGTGCAGTGATGAAAGCTAATCGTTTTAAAGAGCCTTAATTTCTATAATCTGGGCAGCTGGACAGATAAAGTACATGAAGAAACCTTGAAACTGATTGAATCACAGCTGATATCAACAACTCAACATGGGAGAAAGAACGAGGACGGCATTGCTGAAATCTCTCCTGCTAATCAGGATTTCAGACAGACACCAAAGCACTGTAACTGCATTCACTTAATAAGATGCTCTGATTGGATTGAATCACTCACCGTTTCCTACAAAGACAGTGAAAAAAAAATCTTAAATTTTCTTTACAAAATTACTCAGTAGTGTGAGAAATGAGAGAAAATTTACCAGTTTTTAAAGGGAAATTAGGGCTGACTGAGTGATCTGGAAAAATACTGCTCCTTTCTTACTCAAAGAATAAAAACCAGTGACTCTAAAGACAATGAGGATGTGCTAAGGCTTAGTGTTTCATACACCTTTCTTCTCTGTTGTTCGTCACACTGACCTCACAGATGGACATTGTTAAAAAGGTATATACAAATGACCTCAAAAATAAGCGATAATGATCAAATTTCACGGCTTGACATTCAAAACAAAAGTGCAAGCGCTTAGTTTTTCCCCCAACTTACTAGTAAAGAGACACCTAAACAACTGTTATGGCTGAGACGAGGCTCTTAGCTTGTGTATGGATAAAGAGTTGAGAGAACAAGACAAAGAAAAAAAAACATCACTCACTACTGCAGCACTGTCTTTAGGTATAGATGAAAGAATGGCTAATTTCTACTGGCATCACTATCAGCAGGTAGACAAAGGTCATTGTGGGTAATGCTGGAAACCGCATTATTCCCATTTAAAAGCACGGTCTGTAGTGTGTGATATTCCAACTTATACCACAGCAATTTGCCAGTGATTACAACATTTAATTTATTAAGGAACAACATGCTGGGACTCATGTCACCATCTTGTCTGGGTGAAGTGACCTCTAAAGGTTTTGCTTTAAATACTCATTAGGAGCAAGAGCATGAAATCAGCAGGTTCAGATGGGACGCTGTGGCTGTAGTTCACTCACCGTGCCGTCTGGCATCATCCGGAGACAGGAGCCGAAATCGGCCAGGCGGATGTGTCCATTCATATCCAGCAGCACGTTATCAGGCTTAATATCTCTGAAAAAGAAGAAGACGGAGACGTTACAGGACCAAAAATTTACCTGTTTAGTCCATTAAACGGGGAGAACGCTGTGTTCACAGGACTAAAGCTTCCTTCACTGTAATGTAGCGGACATAATAAGACCATGTTGTCAAAGCACACTTTGGATTTAACCTGTGTTTTCACCTGCGTGTAGTAAGCAGAACACATAGTTTATCTATTTAAAAGGCGCAATTTAATTTTTTAACCATTACTTTGAACCAATTAACATTGTATAATTGTATGTTCCTAATAAAGTCCTCCATGAGTGTATACATGTGTCAAGTCACAGAGAAAACTTGTTTGGGTTTGGATTCACTTCTAATTCATTTTTACAGACCCTACACTCTATTGCTGCATTTGGCAGACGCCCTTATCCAGAGCAACTTACAACTGAGCAATTGAGGGCCTCGCTCAGGGGCCCAGCAGTGGCAGCTTGGGTGACCTGGGAGTTGAACTCGTAACCTTCCGATCAGTAGTCCAACACCTTAACCACTAAGCCACCACATCCCCTCTATAAATCCTCTACCATAGATAGATGCTGGGGGTGGAGCTTCATGAATATATTAAAACAGACTTTATTCAGGGTTTTTGTAACCATGTTTGGTTTTTTTCGGAGAAACTGCGTATTTCACCATCACATTCCTGCCAATGACACATCTAAGAGCTCTGTGGGCCTGTTCTTTCCTGAAACATGATATCAGGTGAAGTTCATCTTTGTTTGTTGTCACTGGCGCTAGTCATGGTGTAAGTGCTGTTAGCGTTTCAGGAAGCTGCACTGAGCAGTCGGGACCTCATGGAGTAGGAAGGAAAAACGGCTCAGCTGGACCGGATAGCAGTCCAGTACAGGCCATGCCACTGGGTAAGACAGGAAAAACCCTCTGCACCTTCATACACCAGTGCCATCTGTGGCCATTACATTAGTCTGAAGAGCAACGAAACACGCAGCAGCTAAACGCAAGAACAAAAAAATAAATAAAAATCCTGTGTGTATATACACTCATTCAAACTGAGCAAACCACTAACTACCTGACCTGCTAAGCCTTTTAGTGCAAACCGGTTCTACAAGCAACTGATCTGCATCTTTACTGTATGATGTATTGCACATATACACACTCACACACACACACACACACACACACACACACACTCTCTCACAGTCACTTTCACTCACACACACACTCAAACCCCTCACATACACACACTCTGTCACTTTCACACACACACACATTCACACTCACTCTCTCAGTCACTTTCACTCTCTCTCACACACACACACCCCCCTCACACACACACATTCAGTCACAACAACTCACTCACAACCTCTCACCTGTGCACGTAATGCTGCTGATGGATGGAGTGAATGGCAAGAACCATCTCTGCCACATAGAACTTGGCCATGTCCTCAGGTAACCTGTCCTCGAACTTGCTGAGTAGTGTTAGCAGATCTCCTCCCACATAGTAGTCCATCACCAGGTACTAAACAACAGGACATGGCAATTCATTAAAACTCTACATGCATTGTTGAGTTGTAAACAGTGTTGAAAACAATGGCACCACTGCATCGGTGCGTGAGTGGCGGCGTTAACCACTT
Source organism: Hemibagrus wyckioides (assembly GCF_019097595.1). Classification (NCBI taxonomy): domain Eukaryota; kingdom Metazoa; phylum Chordata; class Actinopteri; order Siluriformes; family Bagridae; genus Hemibagrus; species Hemibagrus wyckioides. The sequence continues at coordinate 14,905,137 of NC_080734.1, read as the reverse complement.
TAGGCCATGGGATTAATTGCGATTACGGACAGACGCTCACCAGGTAATTATCATCCTGAAAGGCGTAATGCAGGGTCGTGATCCACTGGCAGTCTCCGTTCACCAGGACGTCCCTCTCCTCTCTGAAACAGGCGGTCTACAAAAAGAACAACAAATCCAGAGCTAGTTTACTTTCTAATATACCTTTTGCAGACATTTTAGTGTTACTAGAATTTGGGTGGTACGCTGGTGCAGTTCAGGGTGGGTTTCCTGACCAGCCATGCTGACAAAAGCTCTCCTGATATGGATGCCTGAGGCTACTGTCAAAGCTCATTGTGCTGAAAATGGGTCAAGATGGAGCAAAAAAGAAAAAAGAAAAAGAGCCTATAGACCAAAGTAAACAGGTTTGATCTCAGGCTTGGCTGTGTTGTTAAGAAAAAACCTTAGTACTATAAAATATAACGACCAGGCATAACATTATGGCCTAACATTGTGTTAATCCCCCTTTTGCTGCCAAAACAGCCCTGACCCTTAATGCACTGTGTATTCTGACACCTTTCTATCAGAACCAGCATGAACTTCTTCAGCAATTTGAGCAACAGTAGCTCGTCTGTTAGACCGGATCACATGGGTCAGTCTTCGATCTAAATGTGCATCAATGAGCCTTGGCCCTCCATGACCCTGTCGCCAGTTCACCACTGTTCCTTCCTTGGACCACTTTTGACAGATACTGACCACTGCAGACCGGGAACACCCCACAAGAGCTGCAGTTTTGGAGATGCTCTGATCCAGTCGTCTAGCCATCACAATTTGGGCCATCATCAAACTCGCTCAAATCCTTACACTTGTCCATTTTTCCTGCTTCTACCACATCAACTTTGAGGACAAAATGTTCGCTTGCTGCCTAATATATCCCACCCACTAACAGGTACCATGATCAGGAGATAATCAGTGTTATTCACGTCACCTCTCAGTGCTCATAATGTTATGCCTGATTACGTAAAGTAAAACATTTTGTTTGCTTCAGCGTGTAATCCATTTCTAAAAAGGTGTCATGGGTCTGTGTCACAAGTCCCTGTACAAAAGCTAATGAGCAGCAGGAAAAATACTTTACCTCAGCCCTCTTCAGCATCTCCCACTTGTTTAGAATTTTCATAGCATAAATGCGCTCCGTGTTTTTCATCTTGACCACAGCAACCTAAAGGAGGAAAAGAAAAAAAAGGTTGGGGAAGGTTAGCGCATGCTTTAAAAAATTCAATTAGAAGGCAGCCCAGTTATGAGACTAAGAATAATTCAGCATGTTTTCTCATCATTTATTCATCGTATTTACATTTGCCCTACTTGGGTTAACATCACTTGGGAAAAGTGCTACTTTCAAAAGGGTGTTTTTTTGATGCATCTGCTTCAGAGAAATACAGGAACAGGAGCAGGCTGAAATGGTGGGACATATCACCTGTTAAACACAGTGACACCGTGAAACATGACAATAGGACAATGGCTGCGTGTGAAGGTGGATAAAGACTTCCTCTCCACAGCGGCGTATCGCTGAAAGAAAGGAAGAGACGGGGAGGAGCGGAGGGCTGTCGCGGGCGTTGTTGGCTTGGAACGGACAGACACACCCTGCGTGGATGAGGGCATGTCAGCGAGAGGGATTAAGAATGCGTGCTATGAGCGACAGCGTGGTGATAACGATACTTCTGGAACAAAAACAAACAGCTATAGGTTGCTAAGGACACGAATTACCCGTAAGAAGGAAGTGTGTTAATT